>NC_068293.1:42376519-42481519 GCF_025860055.1 Xyrauchen texanus | reverse complement strand
GAAGGGATGCAGTCTTATGTGTTAAGTATATACTCTGAGTCAGTTGATACTCAACTGAAGAATGTGATGAATGCAGACTTGTGAGGCAGCTGGGAAACACTTGACAGGTGACGTGTCAGACATATTTGACTGTATACTGAGTTTCAAAAACACCTGACTAGTTCTGTTTTAATAACTGATACTATCTTATAAATCACAGAAACATTTGAGCCATTTGTTGTTATGTTGGCTTGACAACATAATATTATTGCAAAAATATCTATCTATCTATCTATCTATCTATCTATCTATCTATCTATCTGTCTGTCTATCTATCTATCTATCTATCTATCTATCTATCTATCTATCTATCTATCTATCTATCTATCTATCTATCTATCTATCTATCTATCTATCTATCTATCTATCTATCTATCTATCTATCTATCTATCTATCTCTCTGTCTGTCTGTCTGTCTGTCTGTCTGTCTGTCTGTCACTATTCTGTTCTATCTGTCTGTCTGTCACTATTTCTGTTTTATCTGTCTGTCTGTCAGTCACTATTTCTGTTTTATCTGTCTGTCTGTCTGTTTGTCTGTCTGTCAGTCTCTATTTCTGTACTATCTGTCTGTCTGTCTGTCACTATTTCTGGTCTGTCTGTCTGTCTGTCTGTCTGTCTGTCTGTCTGTCACTATTCTGTTCCATCTGTCTGTCTGTCTGTTACTATTTCTGTTCGGTCTGTCTATCTATCTTTCTGCCTGTCACTATTTCTGATCTATCTGTCTGTCTGTCACTATTCTGTTGCATCTGTCTGTCTGTCTATTACTATTTCTGTTCTGTCTGTCTGTCTGTCACTATTCTGTTCTATCTGTCTGTCTGTCTGTCTGTCACTATTCTGTTCTATCTGTCTGTCTGTCTGTCACTATTTCTGTTTTATCTGTCTGTCTGTCTGTCTGTCAGTCACTATTTCTGTACTATCTGTCTGTCTGTCTGTCACTATTTCTGGTCTGTCTATCTGTCACTATTCTATTCCATCTGTCTGTCTGTCTGTCTGTCTGTCACTATTTCTGGTCTGTCTGTCTGTCTGTCTGTCTGTCACTATTCTGTTCCATCTGTCTGTCTGTCTGTTACTATTTCTGTTCTGTCTGTCTATCTATCTTTCTGCCTTTCACTATTTCTGTTCTATCTGTCTGTCTGTCTGTCACTATTTCTGTTCTGTCTCTCTGTTTGTCACTATTCTGTTGCATCTGTCTGTCTGTCTGTTACTATTTCTGTTCTGTCTGTCTGTCTGTCAGTATTCTGTTCTATCTGTCTGTCTGTCTGTCTGTCACTATTTCTGTTTTATCTATCTGTCTGTCTGTCAGTCACTATTTCTGGTCTGTCTGTCTGTCTGTCACTATTCTGTTCCATCTGTCTGTCTGTCTGTCTGTTACTATTTCTGTTCTGTCTGTCTGTCTATCTATCTTTCTGCCTGTCACTATTTCTGGTCTGTCTGTCTGTCTGTCTGTTAATATTTCTGTTCTGTCTGTCTGTCTGTCACTATTCTGTTCTATCTGTCTGTCTGTCTGTCACTATTTCGGTTTTATCTGTCTGTCTGTCTGTCAGTCACTATTTCTGTACTATCTGTCTGTCTGTCTGTCTGTCTGTCTGTCACTATTTCTGGTCTGTCTGTCTGTCTGTCTGTCTGTCTGTTACTATTTCTGTTCTGTCTGTCTGTCTCTCACTATTCTGTTGCATCTGTCTGTCTGTCTGTTACTATTTCTGTTCTGTCTGTCTGTCTGTCACTATTCTGTTCTATCTGTCTGTCTGTCAGTCACTATTTCTGGTCTGTCTGTCTGTCTGTCACTATTCTGTTCCATCTGTCTGACTCTCTGTCTGTTACTATTTCTGTTCTGTCTGTCTGTCTATCTATCTTTCTGCCTGTCACTATTTCTGGTCTGTCTGTCTGTCTACCTGTCTGTCTGTCTGTCTATCTATCTATCTATCTATCTATCTATCTATCTATCTATCTATCTATCTATCTATCTATCTATCTATCTATCTATCTGTCTGTCTGTCTGTCTGTCTGTCTGTTACTATTTCTGTTCTGTCTGTCTATCTGTCTGTCTGTCTATCACTATTTCTGATCTATCTACTGTATCTGTCTGTCTGTCTGTTATTATTTCTGTTCTGTCTGTCTGTCTATCTATCTATCTGTCTGTCTGTCTGTCACTGTTCTGTTCTGTCTGTCTGTCTGTCTGTCTGTTAGTTACTATTTCTGTTCTGTCTGTCTGTCTGACACTATTTCTGTTCTATCTGTCTATCTGTCTGTCTGTCTGTAACTATTTCTGTTCTATCTGTCTGTCTGTCAGTCACTATTTCTGTTCTGGCTGTCTGTCTGTTACTATTTCTGTTCTGTCAGTCTATCTGTCTGTCTGTCTGTCACTATTTCTGTTCTGGCTGTCTGTCTGTCTGTTACTATTTCTGTTCTGTCAGTCTATCTGTCTGTCTGTCTGTCACTATTTCTGTTCTGGCTGTCTGTCTGTCTGTTACTATTTCTGTTCTGTCAGTCTATCTGTCTGTCTGTCTGTCACTATTTCTGATCTATCTACTGTATCTGTCTGTCTGTCTGTTACTATTTCTGTTCTATCTGTCTGTCTGTCAGTCACTATTTCTGTTCTGGCTGTCTGTCTGTCTGTTACTATTTCTGTTCTGTCAGTCTATCTGTCTGTCTGTCTGTAACTATTTCTGTTCTATCTGTCTGTCTGTCAGTCACTATTTCTGTTCTGGCTGTCTGTCTGTCTGTTACTATTTCTGTTCTGTCAGTCTATCTGTCTGTCTGTCTGTCACTATTTCTGATCTATCTACTGTATCTGTCTGTCTGTCTGTTACTATTTCTGTTCTGTCTGTCTGTCTATCTATCTGTCTGTCTGTCTATCTATCTGTCTGTCTGTTCTGTCTGTCTGTCACTGTTCTGTTCTATCTGTCTGTGTGTCTGTTACTATTTCTGTTCTGTCTGTCTATCTATCTGTCTGTCAGTCTGTCACTATTTCTGTCTGTCCGTCCGCCTGTCTATCCGTCTGTCTGTCTGTCTATTAACTACCTAAAAACAGCAAAGCAACATCTCAGAGCACCTTATAACCACCGCATAGCAAGACGTAAATAACTAAACAAAAATGTCTAGGTCTATGAACAACATACAGTATGAGGCAAATACATTAACTTCCAGAGTCATGCAAGCGTTAGCAACACTGCCATCTGGAGGTCATCTGGAGTGAACATCCATCCATGAATGTGTGTCCAGTTTTGATTACATTCTATATTATGTTGGTTTAGTTCAAGTTCACCAGGCAGATGAAGTTAAAGTGCAGTGAGATGATCGTTATTTGCTGCTGTTGAAATGCCATGAGGACACACAACAGAGCTTTAGCAGTAAGTCAACTGTTCAAACTGCTTTTATAGAACATCTTTTATAATTGTTATTTATTTTCAAATGACACTTACAAAATGTATGACCAGATGCAAAGTTTAGTTAACCCTTGTGTGTCAATAAAACAAAGTTACTCAGAGGTCCTTAGAGGACAAAAATGTCTGCCATAATAATATTATATAGAAATATTATCTTCCACTTTCAGTAAGTACATTTTTCACCAACATCAGTCCTGATCATAATTACCAAATATTCATTCATTTTCAGGATTTTAACCATTTAAATGCCAGTTTGTTTAAATAATGCCACTGTTGTTTTTATCATTTTATTTTATTTATGTATTATTATTATTTTCCATTTACTAAATGCTAAGGGGAATTTTGGGGAAGATTATCACAGTCTGGGATATGTCAATGATTAGCAACAACATTGATTTTGATGCATTATAATTTTTTGTGCAGTGTCAGATAAAAAAAAACTCACACTCAGGACCTTTGAGGACAAAGATTCGACGTCAAAAAACTGCCATAAAAATATTATATATTAATATTATTTTCCACTTTCACTGACTTTTAACAGTGATTTTTTAACTTACATCAGTCCTGATCATAAATTCACACTCTGGCATCCATACAAACACACCCACACAAATTTAGCTGCATCATTTATTCAATTGTCCTGCAGTGCTCTAAAATACAGCAAAGCGAAAATAGGGGAAAACAATGTATTTGCTCCATAGGCTAAACATGAGAAAAATTGCGCCATCTGGTGGAAAATATATATAATTTGTTTTATTTTGAAGTCCGGCATGAAAGCATAATATCATGGAATTCATGATATTATGCTTTAATGGCACTGGGAACAAATATTGCATTTTTAATGGGATTCAATAGGGACATTTTTGTCCTGAGGGTCCTGAGTGTAACTATTTTATGTACACAAGTGTATTATAGATGTATTTTAGGAACTGATGTTGAAATAACAAAATTCCTAAAAAAAAAAAACACACACCTTTGGCAAAATTGATGCCGTTGGAATGAACACAAACAAAACAAATACAAAAATGAAAAAGACAAAAATGTCCAGAAGGTCGCACAAGTGTTAAAAACATATAGTGTGTGAATGAATGGTGTTCAGAGTTGGCAGACAGGATGTAACTGTTACCTGAGGCACACATTCCATTCTGTTTGTGTGACTGCACTGATGTCTGGGGAAATCTCGACTGCCTTTCATTCCAGCTGCAAAAAAAGAAACAAAAGAAAACAAGGCCTCTGGAAATGTATGAAGACTTTTAGAAAGAAAGAAAGATAGAGAGAGAGAGAGAGAGAGTAAACGATCACATAAAGAGTAAATGATTGCAAGATATAATAAATAAAGTCAAGTCATTTTTATTTGTATAGCACCTTTCACAACACACATCGTTTCAAAGCAGCTTTCCAGAAGATCAGGCATTAACAGAAGATAACACTGTGATGTCTATAATGTCGATGAATCATCGTTGTGTAATTAGATCAAATATGATTGTGAATTGAAAATAAGTCATTAAATAATAATTGTATTTATAACCCCAGTGAGCAGCCGATGGTGACTGTGGCAAGGAACACAAAACTTCTTAAGATGTTGATTAATGGGAGAAACCAGACTCACTGTGGGAGCCAGTTACTCTGACTAACATCATGAATATAATGCCAATATTACTAATGTATAGTGCAAGTCATGGTTAAAAATGATTAAACTATGTAAGTGTTAAGGGTCAGTATTTAAACATAGATTCTGTATGAACTGTAAGATTAATGACTAATGTCTTTGAAGTTCATCCTGGATTGACTGTAGAAGTTCATAGACGCAATTGTCCATGTTAATTGGCTGATGAAGGGTTTTGTTGGCAATAGTTAGTCCATTTCAAAAACGTAGTCCACCAATAGATCGAGGTGATGCAGGCAGAGATCAGTGATGTGCGTCGCAGTTCAACCGGCAGGTCATTTCGTTGAGGTTCGGTGGGGTCCGTCATAAATCCAAGGTTCAGGCAGTGGCATATGAAGTATCTGATATCTTACAGTTGGAGTTGGCATCAGTTCATCCTCTGAAGTCCATCATAGAAGACTGAAGTGATGTCTGGCTGGCACCGGCTGCATTTAGTCATCATCACTCAGAGACACATAGCAATGGAGTCTGACACCAAGCAGGAATGGAGTTGGATCTGGACGGCTCTGGTAACCTCAGGATATGAATCCCGAGGCTGAGAATAGAATAGAATAATACTAGCGCAGATGTCATTTAATTTGATGCAGAGTTATAGATCATGATAAATGTTTCTGGTTCCGGCAGACCCAACTAAAGCAGCCTAATTGTGGGTTGGAGGATAAATGAGGTGTACGCCTGGCTAAATAGATGAGTCTTTAGTCTTAAACTGAGAGAGTGTGTCTGAGTCCCGAACAGTGTTAGGGAGACTTCCATAGTTTAGTCGCCTAATAGGAAAAGGATCCTTTTGTGGATTTAGATATTCTAGGAGTTATTCGCAAGCCAGAATTTTGTGATCATAATGTACGTGATGGAATATATATCATATCAGAAGGTCACGTCAGTACTGCGGAGACCATTCAAAGCTTTGTATGTAGTTAACAGAATTTTAAAATGAATATGTAATTTAACAGGTAACAATGTAACGATGATAAAATGGGGCTAATATGATCATATTTCTTTGTTCTCGTCAGCACTCTGGCTGCTGCATTTTGAACCAATTGAAGTTTATTTATTGAACTTGCAGGACATCCTCCCAGTAATGCATTACAATAATCTAGTCTTGAGGTCATGAACGCATTAAATATTTTTTGGCATCAGCAACAGAGAGCATATGCCTTAATTTAGCAATATTTCTTAGGTGGAAGAATGCTGTTTTGCAAACATTGGAAATGTGATTTTCAAAGGACAGATTGGTATCGAATATAACACCTAAGTTCTTCGCTGTTGAAGATGATGTAACAGTACATCCATCGAGAGTTAAATTATACTTTAGCGTCTTATTTTTAGAGGTTTTTGGTCCAATAATTAGTACCTCTGTTTTGTCGGAATTGAGCAGACTGTCCTTTTCTGCATATCACAGCAGCGTTTTGTGGTCCGTTAGCATAACGCGGCAGCTCATTTTAGCTTATCGCGGCCCAACCGGACCTCTCGGTTCTCCCGATGGCCAGTCCGCCCTTGATCGGCCCCAAAGTGCGTCGGCCCACCGGGAAAATGCCCGGTATGCCAGATTACCAGTCCAGTCCAGCCCTGCTTGTAATGTAAAATATTGAGGTCTTTATAATGACAGAGCATGCTGCATATATATGAAAATACACAGAAATATTAGTTCACACTTAAAATATATCTTATGAAAAGTATATTTCAGGATTTTCAAAGCTCTTTTTTTCTTTTAATTGAGGGCATGAATGGAATGGAATAGTGATTGATATACCTCAAAAGCCTGTTATATCATAATTGTAATTTCGACATGCTTTTTCAATAAAATAATATACACAATTTTAAACAAGCATAGGTTGCTTATATTCAGCAAATACTCATTTAAAAATTTCAGTTACAATATAATCATTACTGTCATTTATCCCAACATAACAGTTATTTTTTGCAAAAGACCACTGCCATTTTAAATAGATTGATATAAACATTGAAACCACTTTTTTCACAAATAACCACTAGATGGTGCCATAAACATTGAAACTTACAAACCATGTTTTTTTTTGTTTTTTGAGATTGACGATAGAGTGAAACAGGAGCTGTCAAACATTGTGTATCATATTTGATACATACATATATATATATATTAATCCACAATCCGTTTCCATAATCGGGGAGTTTGATGCCATTTCTACCTGTACCTCGATGTAAAAACATGTGTAGCTTTCTGGTCTGATTTGGTCACTGTGGAGCGGAGGGGGGCGGGGCCGGGCTGGAATGTCGCACGCCCGGTCCCCAATTGGCCTGATGGTGCGCGCGAGGGATAAAGGCAGCCGGTGACGACGGTTCGAGAGAGAGAGAGAGAGAATTACGGGCATGTCCGTCATGTGTGTGTTTATGTTTGTGTGTTTTGGTTTAAGTTTTCATTAAAGTATTATTTATATTGACAAGCCGGTTCTCGCCTCCTCCTTGCCCATCGTAACCCCTTACAGTCACAAAATTAAAAACTGTGCAAATATCCTGCTTGTATAAATGTTTTATATTCTGCATATCAACAGGGGCGTAGCAATCATTTCAAAAGTGAGGGGGACAGTCCAATTAGTTTAAGACGAAAATAAATATATAAGATATATTTTTAAGGCTCTCAATCACTACATTTTTAAAAATGTAAATAATTACACGATTGACCAGTGAATTTTAACTCTAGCATTGACACATTTAGACATTTTCTGTATGAAAGACAACAGCTTAAACACATTTGCCCTGTTAAAAAGCGCGACGGGACGAACTTAGGTTTTATTGAAAGTGAGGGGGACATGTCCCCTGCATCCCCCGCCTAGTCTACGCCCGTGGACATGAGTGATATTCCAAAAATTGCTTTGTGAATTATGTTCTTGAAAATTAAGGGCAAGAAAAAGAATCTGAATAAACATTAAAATGTAAAAGTGATATAAAAAAAGCCCCACTGCATACAAAGCAAAGCAAGACTGATATGTATATCAGCAGCTGATTGGCTGTGCTGCAGCAGGCGGAAGTTTAAGGCGACTGGGGATTCCCCGAGGGAAGTTCCCAGTTCATTGTAAAACATGCAAAATGTACATTTGTACAAAATAGTTCATTTCCTCTCGTTCTAAAATATACGCGTAGCAGCGTCGCGATGTCCGAACTGCGCAAAAGTTTATGTGCTTGGGCTGTTTTGGAGTGAAGGTAAGACTCCTGTGAGTGCAGTGCACTACTGAGTGCACTCAATTCACTTCACTGTGATCAGCTATGTAGATGTTTAACGAGTTGCTTTTGTTTTTAGTCATTATTTTTAGTAAGTTCAGTTGTGTTACTTTGGTAGTCTCGCGCTTATGTAATACATGCTAGATGTAGACTTCACTGTGAACTTCACTATGTTCTTAGAAAACTGTTTTGAAACCCTTTAAGGTTGGGTTAGGGTGTGCTGTCACACTGGGAAGTTGACACAAGGGCTTTATCTAAGAGGGATTTCAGCCAAAAGTCAAATGATACATATGTGTGTTTTCTCTAGCAGTGGTTTTGTTGAAATCTCGTTGAAAACTGGCAGAAATAAGGATATGTTTGTGAATACTATCCACCAAATAAAAATACAAAATTTCGCATTTTTGTAATCGTTTTTGGGGTAAACACAATAAAACCACACAGGCATACATTCCAGCAAGGGTTAACTATATAATGAAGGTACATTTTACTTGGTTCAACTGTGTTTTCAGGACAAGAGTATTGTCTGCTAATGTGTGATGTGTTTTTATATAATTTAATAATTAAAATGTATGTTGGCCAAAACCATGGTTTGACACACACACACACACACACACACACACACACACACACATACATATATAATATAAATCATATATAGGCAAAAATATAATTGTTCCACCATATTAATTTATTTCATTATAAAACTAAAATGTGTGTGTGTGTATATATATGTGTGTGTGTGTGTGTGTGTGTGTGTGTGTGTGTGTGTGTGTGTGTGTGTGTGTTTTAAATGGATGACTTGGACCAAATAGTAAAGAAAAGCAACCAATAAGTGCCCAGCATTGATGGGAACTCCTTCAATACTGTTTATAAAGCATCCCAGGGTGATTCCTCAAGAAGCTGCTTGAGAAAATGTCCAAAGTTAATGTCTGCAAATTCTAGGCAAAGGGGGACCACTGTGAAGATGCTAAAATATAACACAGTTTTGATTTATTTTGGATTTTGTTTAGTCAGAGCATAATTCCCATATTTCCATTTGTTGTTCCATAGTTTTGATGACTTTACTATTATTCTAAAATGTGAAAAAAAAAAATACAAAAATAATAAAGAATGAGTGTGTTCCAAAACTTTTGACCAGTAGTGTGTGTGTGTGTGTGTGTGTGTGTGTGTATATATATATATATATATATATACACACCGATCAGCCACAACATTAAAACCACCTGCCTAATATTGTGTAGGTCCCCCTCGTGCCACCAAAACAGCGCCAACCCGCATCTCAGTCATCACAATTGTACAGAGCCGTTATCTGAGCCATTTTATGAACTGTTTTAATAATGATTTAAATGTAGCTGAAAAGCCTATGATAGGCTCTTCAATTAGTTTCCCATTGTTACAACTTACCCCAAATAGTGTGACAACATTCCCATAAAAGTTCAATGTTTGTTCAATGCTGGATCTTGTTTTTACTCTGCAATACAGAAATGGACATCACAAATATGCCTACCCTGAAAAATAGCCTATTTCTACTTGAGTCAACCTTGTGATAACTAGCCCTGTGTTTCCACTACAGACCAAGACATAAAATGCATTACCAGTTTTCTATTTCTAAGCAAATGTTAGAATAATTTGTTTAGGGGTTTTAGCGGTAACTCAACAAACTGATCAGCATGCTTTCATTTACATTTATGCATTTGGGAGATGCTTTTATCCAAAGTGACTTACAGAGCCCTTATTACAGGGACAATCCCCCCGGAGCAACCTGGAGTTAACTGCCTTGCTCAAGGACACAATGGTGGTGGCCGTGGGGATCAAACCAGCAACCTTCTGATTACAAGTTATGTGCTTTAGACCACTACGCCACCACCACCACTCCTTTTAAAATGAAAGGGAAATGCATTTAAGTCAAGTTTAGGACTGTTTCTAAATATCTAAAACATTATTATTAGTTGCAGCTTACATAAAAATGACACTATTGCTTTCGATGTGTACTCATTTATGCACATCTAAAACTTAAAACTGTTATATAGTACTTTCAGTGTATAGTACATTATTGAGTACTTTTATCAAATTTACCTGAGACAGTCAGCTAATCATATATACAGTACATATATATTTAAAACATGTTATAACATTTAAGTATTTGTGTCTCTCTGGGATTAGGGCTCGGGACCGCCCCGTACGGAATGTTACTGAAGGAATGGACAGAAACATCAGTGAGCAGCTCAACAAAGCCTTCGAAGCGTACCGCAATGCATCTATTGAGAAAGACAATGCCAGAAAGGAACTTCAGCACAAGGTTCTGAACTCTGTTTTTATGTCTTCAGCTTGGTGTGTGTGAGAGTGGGCAGACACTAAAACATATCTGTTGCAGACAGAGCAGTATCAACGGCAAAGTCAGCAGCTGGAGAGAAAGATAGAGGAGCAAGCAAAGACCATCACACATCTGACAGCTCAGCTCAGTTTACTTCAAAAACATGCATCAGGTTAGTAGTACAAGCTTTCTCCTTGTGTGTTCATGTATTGTAAAAAAATAAATTCATAGTGATTTACTTTGTTTACACTGTATAAAGTCCATTTAAGCTGTCTGTAAAACTTGAAATAAACCTAGAAAGTTAAAGAGTTAATGACAACCTGCTCATTCTTTATAATGACTTTTTTTTGCACATTTTAGAATGAAAGTGAGGCAATTAAAAAGTATGAGATAACACAAAAATAAAGTATGAAAATGATGCAGAAGTGACAAAATATTAAAGAAATGAAAACGTATTATATTTGAGTTTCCTTAAAGCAGTTCCCATGTATGCTGGACATTTGTTGGCTGCTTTTTCTTCTCTATCTGCTCCAACTCATTGATTTCATTCAAAATTTAAGTTTTGTAAAAAAAAAAAAAAAAAAATAACATTTGAAAATTATCTAAAATATAATTTTCTTTCTTTTTATATAAAACAATTGATTCAAAATGTATTTATATTATAAAAAATGCTTTATATTATTATGTATTATATTTTATAGTAAATGTATTATGTTTTATACAAAATATAAATTTAAACAAAAATATATATTTTTTTATTTAAAACTCCATGCAAAACGCACACGCACACACACACACACAAACACACACACACATATATATATATAAAATCATATGTAGGCACAGTTTATATTTTTGTACAAAACTAAGTTCCAGGTTTTGGTCAAAAGCCTTTAGATCAAAAGTTTTTTAAGAGAAACGAAAATTCAGTCAAGTGTGTCAAATTCTGACTGGTAGTTTATTTTACGTCCATGAAAATGTAAATAGAAGTTTAAAAGATAAATATGATCAAATTTATCAGCTTAAATTTCATTTGTCACACTCGTTGTGCTCGCCATTTGTTGTTAAGGCCATGTTCAGTGAAACATTTAAGACAAATGTAGTTCTTTGAAACTATTTCTGAGAGAGCTTGTTTCCTAGAAATTAAAAATGCAATCAGTTTAGAAACATAAATCAGGTAAGAAAGGTGTCCAACGAATGACGTGTTTATTTATGGCACATATATATATATATATATATATATATATATATATATATATATATATATATATATTAGGGCTGTCGATTTAATGCATTAATTCTGTGTGATTAATTTGACTAAAAATAACGCGTTAAAAAAATGTACGTAATTAATCGCAATGCCTCGTCATATGGATTATTATTGAGAAATTCAAGCTGGTAGTACCACCTGTTTACTCCAGAGGGCAGTAAGTGTAATTTCAGCTTTGTGGCAACACACTTCATATTTAAAGTAGGGCTGTCAATCGATTACAATTTTTGATCGAATTAATTACATGGTGTCCCGATTAATTAATCACGATTAATCACATATACAAATATTTGCTGAGAAAGCCCCTCATTTAACAATAACTCAACATATAAAGATTATACATATTTATATCAATATATAATGATGCATAGTTATCTTTAAATATTTAAAAATTCTATATATATATATATATATAAAATAAAAAAATATTCAGATAATTAAAATGCATTACATTCTTGTAGCAGAAGAGTTAATCATTGATAAGACAATACAAAAAGCGGCTTTAGAATACAATGTATTGTTTACGACCATATTATTGATCATAAGTCAATCATTGACACACAGTTCACAGCAATCCATTACACAAGTGAATTTGCCAATCAGAGATTTATTATGAGGGCTTGTTTAAGGACCCGTCAATCTACACCTGTGTCAGACATGCTTGTGTAGCGTCTCGGGTGTGTTGCGTCATAAACATAAAATGTTTAGTTCACTGTGTCAAGTTAAATATAGTTTAATACTCAATCTTTAAAAACATCTTGAGATCTCTTAGTTCGCATTTGCGCTCTAAATAAACATCAGTACTGTATGTTCAGTATGTCAATTGCTGACCATTTAAATAAATAATAAATTAAAATACAATAAAGGTTAACAGGGTTAATGTTATATTGAAAATGGAAAATGATGGTGTCATTGTTTATTAACTTTCCAGTATGTATTTAAACTAGTTAGCAACTTACCGAGAAGACACCGCTTAACCCCGCATCGCTTAACCCCGCCCTGTCTGCAGAGCCACTGTCAGCTCTGCTCTGTAAACAGTGGAGTTGAGCACGCTCTGCTCTTTTAATATCGGAAATATATTTGTATGTAAACAGAAATTATAACACAATGTAGATGCTTAAATTTCATTTATCACTCTTTATGCCCTCTTTGCTTTTAACATTGTACAGTAATGTTAGATTGTATGTTACAAAAATGTTATAATAAAACACAATTCTTTGAAGTATATTCAGATGTATGTTTTCGCTTTTAATGGCTAGTATTGTTGTTGTTGTTGTTGATGAGTGTAATTGATAACTGGCCCGGTTCCTTGTCGTACTTTTTTTAAACATTTTTTTTTTAGAGGAGATGAAACTTGGTGAGTCTGCATACAGAAAACAGGAAGTAGAGACCTTGTCACCTAGCGATAATCACTCCGACAACAAGTCCAGTTCCCACAGGACTAACCCTTTCCTGGTGGGTATTTCCTCTTACTGTCAATAAAAAGTGATCTGACTGTGGTCAATCTATAATGTCAGAGTTTTACATTTAACATAACACTTAAAGGGATAGTTCACCCACTTTCTCTCAGTGACTATTTCATTGCATCTCCAAGTAAATAGTGACAGAACTTTTGTTTTTGGGTGAACTATCCCTTTAAGCAACTCTTATATGTAGAAAAGTCTTTGCATTACATAACACAATTTCAAACCGGTGCTTTTATTTTAAACAAAGGAACCACAAACACTTTTCAAGCAAAACATGGCACAAAAAGAAGTTTGTCTGGTTGCAAATTATTGAACAATAAACACACTGATCAAAATGAAGATAAGTCATATTTGGACACTTTTTAGGATGTGAAATGTTAGTTCATAGTTCCACTAAAAATCACCTTGACAAGTTGTTTAAAAATAATAGCAAAAATGACTCACGCTCATGCATCATTTGTTTACAGATGCCACGTGCTTTGATTATATACACTCACCTAAAGGATTATTAGGAACACATACTAATACTGTGTTTGACCCCTTTCGCCTTCAGAACTGCCTTAATTCTACGTGGCATTGATTCAACAAGGTGCTGAAAGCATTCTTTAGAAATGTTGGCCCATATTGATAGGATAGCATCTTGCAGTTGATGGAGATTTGTGGGATGCACATCCAGGGCACGAAGCTCCCGTTCCACCACATCCCAAAGATGCTCTATTGGGTTGAGATCTGGTGACTGTGGGGGCCATTTTAGTACAGTGAACTCATTGTCATGTTCAAGAAACCAATTTGAAATGATTCGAGCTTTGTGACATGGTGCATTATCCTGCTGGAAGTAGCCATCAGAGGATGGGTACATGGTGGCCATAAAGGGATGGACATGGTCAGAAACAATGCTCAGGTAGGCCGTGGCATTTAAACGATGCCCAATTGGCACTAAGGGGCCTAAAGTGTGCCAAGAAAACATCCCCCACACCATTACACCACCACCACCAGCCTGCACAGTGGTAACAAGGCATGATGGATCCATGTTCTCATTCTGTTTACGCCAAATTCTGACTCTACCATCTGAATGTCTCAACAGAAATCGAGACTCATCAGACCAGGCAACATTTTCCAGTCTTCAACTGTCCAATTTTGGTGAGCTCTTGCAAATTGTAGCCTCTTTTTCCTATTTGTAGTGGAGATGAGTGGTACCGGTGGGGTCTTCTGCTGTTGTAGCCCATCTGCCTCAAGGTTGTGCGTGTTGTGGCTTCACAAATGCTTTGCTGCATACCTCGGTTGTAACGAGTGGTTATTTCAGGCAAAGTTGCTCTTCTATCAGCTTGAATCAGTCGGCCCATTCTCCTCTGACCTCTAGCATCAACAAGGCATTTTCAGCCCACAGGACTGCCGCATACTGGATGTTTTTCCTTTTCACACCATTCTTTGTAAACCCTAGAAATGGTTGTGCGTGAAAATCCCAGTAACTGAGCAGATTGTGAAATACTCAGACCGGCCCGTCTGGCACCAACAACCATGCCACGCTCAAAATTGCTTAAATCACCTTTCTTTCCCATTCTGACAGTCAGTTTGGAGTTCAGGAGATTGTCTTGACCAGGACCACACCCCTAAATGCATTGAAGCAACTGCCATGTGATTGGTTGATTAGATAATTGCATTAATGAGAAATTGAACAGGTGTTCCTAATAATCCTTTAGGTGAGTGTAGTATGTAATGCAATGACATGGGGCCGCTGTATGAATATGCACAAGGTTGGGATTTTATTTCACTTTGTTGTTTAAATGAATTTTAATTCAGATGTAATTGTAAAAGAAAGGGCTTCTCCGACCGTGACCCCCACACCTCCTAGTCTTTATATTGTGTTATCATCGTTAACAGCCTGTAAGCAGAAAACGAGCCTAATAGCTAAGTTTGCAGTGCTTTGCTAGTTATCCACAGTTCATTTCGAGGGTTAAGTTGTGAGAAATGTGCGAAAAAGATGTAGTTCTCTCTCTTCACAGTTTGATATCATTTTTCATCGCTATCTGTCCATAGTGAGAATGCTTCTCTAATTGAATCCAGTGTGATAATTCTTCTCAATTGTTTTCAGTTTATAGGTGCATGTTTGAACCCACAGAGGGCAGTAGAGCATAATGCTTTCATCTGGTCGAGCTGCACATTAACCAGTGAAGCACAGGCCCTGAGCATTGAGTTCACTCCTTTGAAAGGAGGTGTCACTTTTTTAGATGACTGTTACTCAAATATGTAGAAATAACAGTTTGAAATGGCTACTTTCTCTTTTTCCTGAACTTAATCTTGAGTAGATAATGGCCTCTAGTGTGCTCCATTCAAAATCTGGAGTGAGATTGTTAAAGGAACAGTATGTAATTATTCGTAAACATATAAGTATATAAACTCTTGAGTCAAAGGTAATATTCATGTCGTTTTTTGGTTTTTGTTTGGCGTGGATTTGTACAGGCTTTATAAAGTATATTCAGCTCAGTTGAGCAAAGCTTTTCTGTCAAGAACATGTTTGGGTCATTTTTTATTTTTTATTTATCAAAATATATATATTTTTAATTGTATTATTTAATAAAAAAAAATATATATTTTATATACAAATATTACATATTTTTTTATATAACAATTATCAAAATAAATAATACTTGTTTAAAATTGTATATAAAATATTTTATATATTTTATATAAAATATAAAATGTTTTATTTAAAAATATATTAAATGTTTAATTTTTTTATATAAAATGTATATATTTTATATTTAAACAAATAACATTTAGCAGTATATAATAATAATATTATTATTTAATTTAAAAAATCCTATATTTTATATACAAATATTACATCTTTTGTTTATATAAAAATTATCAAAATAAATAATAGTTGTTTAATATTTTATATAAAATAAATATGATATATTTTATATAAAATATAAAATGTTTTATTTAAAAATATATAAAATGTTTTATTTTTATTTAAAATGTATATCTTTTATATTTAAACAAATAACATTTTGCAGTATATAATAATATTATTATAAAATTAAAGCCTGTTTTTAGGAACTTTAAGATGTTTTGCAGTGTCATATTTAATTATTATTATTATTATTATTATTTTATTTTTTTATTTTCTCCCCCCAATTTGGAATGCCTGATTCCAGTGCGCTATAAGTCCTCGTGGCGGCGTAGTGACTCAATCCGTATGGCGGAGGACGAATCGAAGTTGCCTCCGCGTCTGAGCCCGTCAATCTGCGCATCTTATCACATGGCTTGTTGAGCGCGTTACCGCGGCGACCTACCGCGTGTGGAGGCTTCACGCTATTCTCCGCGGCATCCACGCACAACTCGCCACATACCCCACCGAGAGCAAACCACATTATGACGACCACGAGCAGGTTACCCCATGTGACTCTACCCTCCCTAGCAGCCGGGCCAATTTAGTTGTTCAGGAGACCTGACTGGAGTCACTCAGCACACCCTGGATTCAAACTCATGACTCCAGGGTTGGTAGTCAGCGTCTTTACTCGCTGAGATACCCAGACCACGTGTCATATTTAATTATGACAATTAAGCACATATTCAACCCCAGGATTCTTCTGAAATACCATGAAAAAATCTCACAATGCAAAACATTTATTAATGGTTTATGTATTAATTATTATGCAAAGTAAAATGTTTTAAATAAATGTGAAATATTTTAACCCTACTTTGGTGTGCTGATAAATGTATTTTGAGTTTTGTTTATTTTGATTTGTAATTCTTTTTATTGTTTTTGTGCAGATAAACGGACCCACAGAGAATTCCGGGATGCTTCCCACCGCGATTTCTGCCGCTTGTGGAATAAAGAGGTACAAGATTAATTTCACTTAACTGAATTAATTACTAAAGAATTATTTTTTGTAAAGTATATATTGTATAATATCTGAAGAGCAGTATACAAACCAGCTGAACTGATTCAGAGTCAACAGCCCTGAAATATCATGCTTATGCAATACTAATGCAGTGCTGCTGATTTGGGATCAGCTTTTGTGGCCTCTATTGCAACAAAAGGTTAGTTACGCTGACCTTAAATCAGCTTAAGTCTTGTCAACACAGTCAACTTGAAATATTTAAGTGGGAAACTTTTTTTAAATTATTTCTTTAATTTCTATAATAGATATATTGTATATATAGGATATAATACTCCTTGGACAGTAACTGGATTTAACTGGATAGATTAGTTTTTTTATTGGGAAAGACCCAAGCAGACATTGTTTTCATGACTTCTCTTTCTCTTTCACACAGTGAAGATGTTCTGGATGCTCTGCGGGAAATCCAGGGGACTTTCCAGAGGATTCAAACCTTAGCGAGACGGCAGAAAGATCACCTGAAGAGAATACACAAAGGAAACGAAACCGCTAATGGTAACAGCCTTTTTAGAGCCTCATTTGTAATTTTGGACTAATGTCTTTTATTAAATTATAGCTGTTATACCACCTCACCCAAGTGCGTTTTGTTTCTAATTAAATTAGGTCAAATGAAAACCGTGGAGTTGCAATTACTTCGGAAATGTCACAACATATTTTTAATTATCTAACTAGTAGTTTAATGCAGTATACTAGTAATTATACATTTCAGCGTTGGATCCTGCACGCAATTAAAAGCAGAACTACTTAATGCAAAGCTATGGTGTAAGGTCTCTATGCTCCATTGACCTTTGACCTCTGCGCAGCATTAAAATAGACTACGCAGATGAACACGTTCAATTATCACTTTGATAAATGTTGTTTTGAAGCCGCACACTGTTACACAATTACGTGTCCTCTGTGAAATGACTTGGAAAACTATACGCCAGTGAGATGTATTTTTGGACGTGGTAGAATGATGGAAAGCGTGCAGAAAACACAGTGTCTTGCGTCGTTGAACAGTCATGTGTAGTAAATGTAATCAGTTATATGTGTTGCTTGTTAAGGCAAGCGTTACTATTACTATTGTTCATACTTGGGGCTAGGTGTTCTGTTGAGGAGAGGTGTGCTATTACATTTCTAAGTGACTGGATTTACAAATTCTGCCAGGCAGAGGATAAAACGGATGACTTGCATTGAAAAAGAGCCCCAAGACCAGAATATTATAGAGACTTTGTGGTGAGCTTTTTTTTATTTTTGACCCCTAGCATCCACCTATGTTACACCATTAGACCCTCAAGACTGAGCACAAAGTTTTAAAAAACATCTGATATTTATTTTGACATTTTTACGAAAAGGCAGATTTTGTTCATGTGAGAGAACTTCTTGATATTTTTGACTCAAAAATTCATAATATATATATTTTTTTTATCTTGAAAAATGTGTTTGGAAATAAATTATTAAATAGTTTTTACTCTCATGTATTCAAGGTGCAGAGAAAGCATTATAATACTTAATGGTTACACCACTTGACAATTTTAAAGTTACATGATTACATTTACATTTATGCATTTGGCAGACGCTTTTAACCAAAGCGACTTACAGTGCACTTATTACAGGGACAATCCCCCCGGAGCAACCTGGAGTTAAGTGCCTTGCTCAAGGACACAATGGTGGTGGCTGTGGGGATCGAACCAGCAACCTTCTGATTACCAGTTATGTGCTTTAGCCCACTACACCACCACCACTCCGATTAAAAATATAATGCTATAAAAGTTTTTTCAAAAATGTATGAAACCAAATTGGACTTAATTTGGTTAAATTTCTGAGAACATGACACACGTGTTTTAAACTAGATTTTTTTAAGATTTCTCATTATAACACCTTGTACAACGTTATTTGCCAATGACCCATAAGTATTAGAACCCCCCCAACCTTTGACTACACCATCCCACTTGAATGATTATTTTCAAATCGACCACTGCGCAAGGCCATATTGTGATTTCAGTCTTAATTCAATCAATCATGCAGCATTAATTGATAATTGATACGTCTCGGAAGTCAAAGTCTGCTGGTTTCAAAGCGTATTGAATGGCTTCCCAAAGTGTGTTACTAATAAATTATAAATAAACCATCGTTTTTCACCATTTTTCACCATCACCATTTTCATGCTTATAACCGACATGCCGGCGGTTTTAATTTGGTGATAATAATATCATGGCCGATAAATATCAGGAACCGATATTTCATTAAATCACCAACATTTGTACAATAATTTCTTAAATCTATTATTATTATTATAATACAATAATATAATATTCAACTTGATCGGGTTTAAAAGAAATAATGATGAAAAATATGCTGACCAATTGGACAAAAAATACATGTCATCATGCGTATAAAGCCATCATTTTTAAATTTAACAAAGTGCCAATGAAATTTGAGAGCACTTTGGTGGAGGGGGAGATTATCATTGAAGGAACTTTTCCTCCATGGAGTAGGAATGTAGCTGTGTAAACTACTTCTAAGGGCCTTTTTTTGTCCTTTTTAGAGCTTGGTATGTAAATCACCGTCAGATTTTATTGTAAGGAAAAGAGTAGGTTGGACATTCTGTGTAAGATCTGCTTTTATATCCCTCGGAAGAAAGAAAATAATCCATGCCTGGGTGAGTGAATGACAACAAAGCTTTCAGCTTTGGTTGAACAGTTCCAGATAGATAAAAATCCATATCCATCTCTCTCTATTCTTTTAGCAAGTGACTCTGCTCTGGAGATATGAGGTAATACAATTTCTTCTCACAATGATCTCAGACTCGCTGTCCTTGTAAAAATGTCTCTGCATATCATAGTGCTGAATTCTTGATAACAGTCATTGAAACGGAGCCATTCTGTGATCATTATGATCTGATAATGTTACATTACTAACTCCACCTGTCTTTAGTTTTATCATAGACTTTGATCTGGAAGATTTAAAGGAGAATTTCGAGCTGTGTAGTTGATTTTAATTGGCTGGCGGCGTGGCGTGGTGTGGTGGCAGGGGCTGACGTGGTTGTTATGGTAGAGCAATTCTCACTGCATTGTTTGGTGCTAAAATTGACAGAGTTCCTCATTAATAGTCAGCGTTGCATGGTGTGCATATCACTGCTGTGCTTTCTTTGCATTTGCATAGACTAATGTTCTTCTATATGAGTGAGAGCAAGAGAGACAGACTTATACGAGAGAAAATAAAGGTATTTTGAGAGTTAGGCCTGTCCTTTTTTTCTGTTAAAGGAATGTTCTGTGTTCAGTATCAACAAAATGTGATAATGTCTGCATACTTTTGCATTGGCGGGTCAATTTTGACCCGGTAGAGTTCAGACTTCTAAATCATTCATGACTCGATGGTTTCACCTAAAACAATATTGTTAGTCATTGTAAAGGGATTAAGGGAAAGGAGGCGAGAACTGGCTCGTCAATATAAATAATAGTTTAATGAAGAAATAAACCAAAAGACACAAACACACACATAGGACAGACAGCTGCCTGTAAACGCTCTCTCTCTGTCGCACAACCGTCCACAGTTGGCCTTTATCCCTCTCGGAGGCTTGATTAGCCTGATAAGGGGCCCAGTGTGTAAAATCATGACCAGGCCCCACCTTCCACCCTGTCACATTCCTCCCTCGTTCTCTCAGGCTGAGGAGTCCCCAGCATGACGTACACCCCTCCCCCCCTTTCCCTGGGGCAGGGCGTGCCTTATGCCCCGTCTGCCAGCAGGTCATCCCAGCCTTCCTGAATCTGGGAGGGGCCAGGGGGAGGGAAACAATAAGGAAAAATAGGGGGTCTCCCTGTAACAGTGCAGTACCCTCCTAACAAAAAAAACTGCAAAATTTAAAATAGAGGGAAAAGGCCAACGCGGAGCAGCAGTGGGAGAAAGAGAAGAGAGAGAGAGAAAAAAAAAACACTTACTCGCCAGTTCTCCGATACGCCGTAGCTTGGTCCTCGGCCACTCCTCCACCCTCTAGTGGATGACAGCCGCGCCTCCCCAGGCGGATCGGAGGCAGTCATCCAGCCCCTGGCAGACGAAACGCCCTGCCACGTTCTCAGGGAACAGAAGGGGTCTCCCACGCACCTGGCAGCGGTTCTCCCGCTCCAGGCGATCGGCAGTGAGCCCCTTCCCGCTCACGGTCTCAGACCCCGGCACTTTTCAGCGGCTGGTAGGGGTTTCCTCCGCCACTGGCAGCGGCCCTGACCGCTCCAGGTGGTCGACTAGGAGTCCCTTCTCCCCTCGCGGTCAGCTGTCGGGCTCCTCCGTCCCCCTGAAGACAGCCGTGGCTGCTCAGGTGGGGTGGATGGTAGCGGTGAGAACTCCACTACGCCGTATCCCCCGTAAACTTTCTCTCTCTCTGTCGCACCACTGTCCACAGTTGGCCTTAATCCCTCTCGGATGCTTGATTAGCCTGATAAGGGGCCGGGTGTGTAAAACACGACACAGCCCCGCCCTCCGCCCTATTACAGTCATTATTAAGTTCTTAAATGTTCATAAATGTAAAAAGATTGTAATGTGAGTTGCATGGCGCGGAGCAAAAGCTGCAAGACGCGGGACGAGCGAGGCGAAAGTGCGAACGCGAGGCGATAGTCTGTGTTCCGAGACTGCTACTGGGTCCTTGAATAACGTATAATGTGCGAGTAAGGGCAGCTGGTAGAGTTCCTGGTGCCCCCTAGGGTAAGATGGTGCCTCCCTAGGGAGTTGGCCCTGGGGCCAATTATCTCCAAGGGCCCCCCTACACCCAAAAGTTGTTGAGCGAGTGGGGGTGGGAGGTGGTGTTCATGCCCAAAAGGGTTTTCAAGCGGGGGGATCACCAAACTAGATTGCGCAGCCTTAAAGCCCAGGGCACCCTCGGGCAGTCAAGGGCCCCTTGGTAGTTAAGGGCCCCTGGGCACTGGCCCTACTGGCCCGGTCGGTAATCCGTCCCTGCGTATAGGGAGCGGTGGCACTGAGCAAAACGTGTGATACATGTGAATAATTTATTTTTATTTTTAAGATGCGACATGACCATCATTCCCTCCATTTGATGCATATGTACATTGACCAAATGTAAAAAAAAGAGCACCGACTTTAGAGCAAGATATAAAACTGTATTATAGTACATGCAATTTTAAAGCCATTTTTTGTGTATTTAACGTTTTACTCTTCTGCCACACGTAGGTCTTTGAATTATCTTTATTTGAGGGCTTTTCTCAGTAAATATTGATATAGCAATTAAGCTGCATATTATAGTCAACTTGATTAAATGTTTTAATAGATTGTCAGCCCAAGTCCAAATGCTTTGGTCTTTATTTTGAACAATATGCATTTACGAATTCACATGCATTTTATCATTTGTAACAAAATTCTTTTTGCTTGTTTTTTGTTATGTGATGCAAAGACTTACAAGTGTGCATTTTTAAGTGTGGTTTAAGTGTCATTTTGGGGCCACTGTATATAAACATCTTTGAAATGTTGTCTCCAGAACAGTTTTCAATGCCCATCCAATGCACAGACGACACAGCGGAACAGGCTGAGGTGCCCTTTTCCGTACCACTAAAGCCAGAAGTTGACAACACGTTATCCTCCAAATCTCTTGCATCACGTGGCGCTGTTCCAGATGATGGCCTTATCGATTCGCTAAGAATCCTGAGTCTCAAGTTTCCCCCGGATACAGACCCCGAATACGACTTTCTGAACAGTACACCAGATAAACGATTGGACCTGTCCCTGCACAGGCCCGACCTCGAAGACCACGTAGACACGTTGAGGGAGGAGTCTTATTCATCAGAACCCACCCCCACCCCCATTCCATCCACTCACTCATCCGCGTCTTCTGCAGCGCACGAAAATGTACGAGGACCCCAGCAGGTAAGATGAGCATTCACACGCGAGATCTGAAATCTCGCCAAGCTCCAAATGCTAATTTTAAGAGTAAATAAAACGTAATCAAACCAGTTGGTTGAAAACTTTATTAGGAACAGCATATCTCAGGGATTGTTCACACCAAACACGCTTGTGCGTTTGTCTTCACGGTTTTTAAATGTGAACATGCATTACTTTTCTGTACTGAATTAAATATATTTATTAGCAACTTTTATCCTGTTCGTCTGCCATGCTGAATGAAATTTGTTCAACCTAGTCCCGTAGCATGAACTACATTTTTTGCTAACTGAATTTGACATGCCGAAGTCTTCGTTTCGCTGCAGTTTCCTTGTGATATGAACACTAGAGACGCCACAACAACTGCGCTTTATTCACTTTCACGAGTACAGTGGCTAATTATGGCATATTTTTCTCACATACTGCTGTTATATTATATCCAAACACTTTTACTGTACGCATCATTTCATAAACAATGCATTTTAACGCTTGTATTACAGACTGACCTACATTTACACACTTATTCCAATGTGATTAGCTTGCATGGTAGCTCACCTGATAGAGTGTTGACTTCAGACTAGGAAGTATGTGGTTGAGACCAGTCAAGCACACAAGATGACACAGGAGACAAGAGTGTCATAGAAGCAACATAAGATGACATGGTTGCTCAAGAAAATGTGCTTTTCAGGTCACATTTTGTTTTAGGACAAAAAGGAAGGTGCTGCACCACAGTCAAGGATGTCCGTCTAGTGCATGTCAACAAAGAAAAACATAGCAAACAGACACAAAAAGCTACCGGTTAGGTTTAGGTGTTTGTTTAGGGTAAGGATATCTGTTTTGTTCACCTCTCATTTGCATTCAGGAATTTTTTTAATTTAGGTTAACGTTTTGAATTAAGAAGGTACGTTTTACACTTTAAAACCTCCATATTCACCCTAAAAACCAATTTACACACTTTTGGCACCCCCCGCTGGGAAAACAGCTAAACGTGTTATAAGGCACATCATTTCATTTTGCAAAAATTTTACCATGGCCATATAATGTGTATGAGACCAGGATGATTTTTACACCGGGCCCGTCGTAATACATTCAACGATTACCTTCTCCACGAAGGGTGTGTGCGACGCTACCTTACAATTTGGGCAAAACAGTGTATATCAGGCACCATTCACAACAAATGCTTCTTGTGTCTGTTTGCAATGTTTTTCTTTGTTGACATGCACTAGACGGACATCCTTGACTGTGGTGCAGCATCTTCCTTTTTTATTAGCATCTCACGCTGGAGTACCACATTTCTAGATGCTGTCATGTTATAAAGAACTTAAACTTTTTAAAACGTGTCTCGGGAAACCTGCTTTCTGTTATAGCCTTTGTGCGTCATCTAGCTTTTCTTAGCGCAAAAATGCATTTAGTGCATGTATTGCATATTTAAAGAGAAATATACAGTACTCTAGTTGAAAGAATGTTTGCATACTTACAATTGCACAAACCCCCATTCTACAATACAATGAACACAAACTCAATGTTAAATATATTGTACAATTGCACAAGAAATCTGATTAGACACATGTAAAAAAACCCTGTTGTTTTTACCTGTCCATATGGAGAACTGCAAGACTCACACCTATTATGTAAGCCTCACATCTGCACGGGGATTCAGCGCCATTCCATTTAGGATGTCAATTAAGATGTGCTAAGACCACAGAGAGCTGTGAATCACATATTACCTCGTCTTCTGTGTTGTCGTACTATTACACTAGTTTCCGGACTGTTCTTTTCGCTCTCTTCTAGTTTAAAAGTGTTACAGATAGCTACCTGGGCTCATCTGTTTTAAGAACATGAAAAAATTGTGTTGCTAGCAAACACACATTTCAAACGGAATGACTAAATTATGAAGTGTAAATGTAGTGTTATCAAAACTACAACTCTTTTATTAAGTGCGTTTTCACCAAGTGCTGTGTGCAGTTGGCCAGATCTTTATATACCAAGATAACTGATTATAAAGTATGTTATTTCGGTTACCGTATGGCAATGTGCAATTGTGGATAGCATAAAAACACTGCATGTGAAATGAATAATAAAATTAAAAAATAATGGCTTTGTCACTAGGTTTTAAATGCTTAGGGAGAATGAAACATACAGTAAGTGTCATATTTACTCTGCATTTGGTCCTGCAGTAATAATGACACTTGTGTGAGACATTCTAGACATGCAAAGCCACAACTCAAGAAATGACATTAGAAATACCAATCTTTTGTATTTCATTTCCACATAGGGATGGGAGTTTCAGCCTTTTTGATGATATTCAACACATAACTCGATATTTATATACCTGTAAATATCAAATGCTGGTCTGAAATGGCTTAAATGTGTGATTGATTAAACAAATGATTTCAAACGAACAGGTGTTGCCAAGTAGATTCAAAATGTTTAATGCAAGAATTGTTACAGAGTAGCAAACAAATCTAGCTTTTAATAATCAGGGCATGTTTCCACAGGGTTATTCCATGTCAGATCAACCAAATTTCAGAAACTTTCCAGGTTGAAATGTTTTTTGGAGAAAGATAAACATAAATGAAGATTAAAAATCCAACATATTTAACACAGTGGATCAAATTTGCAGATGTACATTTCTGAAATCCTCAAACTAGATACAGGCATTGCGCTTGCTGAGATCCACATGTCGCTTACTCTTAATAGTAGTTTATTTTTGGACCTTTATCTGGTAATCTGGCATACTGGGCATTTTCCCGGGTCGATCGGTGCGGACTGGCCATCCGGAGAAACGAGCGTGCCAGTGGGTCGGCCGCGAAACAGGCTGAATGGGTTGCGATAAGCTAAAATGAACTGCTGCATTATGCAGAATGGACCACAAAACGCCCTCAATCCCCCCCCCCCCCCACATTTGGGCCAGTTGCTATGTAAAATCTCGGGCCGATTTTTCTCCCCAGTCCAGCCCTGTTTTGGACCCTCAAAAATCAAGATTTTGACATAATTGTTCTAATGTAAATAAATAAATAAAGGTACATGTCTGATTTCAACATTATTTGTACTTCAGACCTTCATTTGTTAGAAACAAAAACTTGCTTCATACCATGTGACCCACATTTGGTTTTTGACCATTGTACTATATGAGTCAAAATTATAATTTTTTTGGATGGAGCCACATTGAGAGCCCCATATCTCTGGGATTTCACCATATAGGGCCTTAAAAAATATTTTAATTCTCTGAAGTGAGAGGCACACCAACTTCGGAAAAAACAACACAATTTTGTTTGTAAAAGACCTGTTAATCTGTGTAAAATAAAATTATTAATATTTCCAAAATCATAGATGGAAATAATCATTTTGAACCACTGAAATGGACAGGTTGAACTTACCAACTCACTAATGAAGTTTAAATTTGGGGCGCTATTAAAACATCTTAAACATCACATCTTAAAGAGAAAGCTCGGGAAAACACAAGGAAGACTTAAAGGGACAGTACACCCAAAAATGAAAATTCTCTCATTATTTACAAATTAAGATTTTTAGAAGAATATCTCAGCTCTATTGGTCCATACAATGCAAGTGAATGGTGACCAAAACTTTAAAGTTCCAAAAAAGCACATAAAGGCAGCATATAAGTAATCCATACGGCTCCAGTGGTTAAATCCATGATAGGTGTGGGTGAGAAACAGATCAATATTTAAATGTACTATAATTCTTCGCCTTTGACCAGCCCTGACCAGTAGATGGCGATATGGATAAAGAATGTGAATCCCCAAAAAGCAAAAGAAGAAGAAGGTAAAAGTGAAAGTGGAGATTTATTGTATTAAAAATAAAAGGACTTAAATATTGATCTGTTTCTCAGATCAGACATGAAGACTTCAGAAGACATGGATTTAACCACTGGAGTCATATGGATTACTTCTATGCTGCCTTTATGTGCATTTTTGAAGTTCTGGTGGTCACCGTTCACTTGCATTGTAAGAATCTTTGTTAAAAATCTTTGTTTGTGTTCAGCAGAAGAAAGTCATACACATCTGGGATCGCATGAGGGTGAGTAAATGATGAGAGAATTTTCATTTATTGGTGAACTATCCCTTTAATAGCCAAATTGAAATGTGCATTACCAAAATTGCAATATTCATCATTTAATGTTATATCCCCAGCAAAGTCATCACAAATGCATCATGAATATGCAATATATAGCCCAGTCCTATTTTCACTTTATTTTTGTATCTCCGCCTATTTATCCTGCACTTTGACCATGTTTTTGAGTAAGGATGCATGTGGAATAGCTCAGTCTTGGCTTTTATTTACCCAAGATTATCTAATGCCATCTTAATCAATGAATAATTGTCTCTATTGCTGCCCTTGCTGCTGTCTAATGTCCTCTTGTCTGTGTCCAGCTTTTTTGGACCCCAGACCTCCCGGACACGTCGTCCCAGGCGTCAGTGACAGACGTGCAGCAGATGAGCAGCAATCAGAAGTGTGCCTTTTGCAAGGATGATGTATCCCCAACTCACATGTATAGCCACCTCAATTCACACTTCCAGAACAAAGCTGGCGATTGACAAACGCGGGCAAAGGGCCGCCCGCAGGACTGCAAAGGGGCTTTATTCGTGGTTTTGTCGAGTAGCGCGCTACCCGTCAGAACACATTTGCTCATGTCCTTCAGTGACACCACGAAGAGAGCGGAACCTTCCACGCTCGTTTATTTAATTAGGAGAACATTAAACGGTTCATTTTAGGCCTGTTATGTCTTAGCTGCATTTTATTTGAAGGCATTCTGATGACTTTGCGGTGAAGACGTGCTTGCTTTAATTTTCAAGTCATTTAATTCAAGATGGCAATATAAAGGACATTCATATCTCAGAGAGGCTCATAATTGTAAACGCTGATCATGTGAGATCATGTGATCATTTGAGAATTCAATGTCACATCATTTCAGTTTTAGACACCCCTTAAATCTGTTTCTTCATATGTTTCCAAAACCAAAGAACACTTTTATGTTTGCATTTATTCAATTTAAAACAAAACATCAATTTCTTTTTTCTTTAAAAAGGGTTAGTACTCCCAAAATTAGAAAATATGTCATTGTTTACTCAAACTCATGTCATTCCGAACCCATAAAACCACTATGGAACACAAAAAGAGAATGTTATGGACTGACAGCCTCAGTCACCATTCACTATTATTGTATTGAAAAAAGATGCAATAGAAGGAAGAAAAAAGGCTAGTTTTGGAATGACATGAAGGTGTGTAAATGATAACAGAATTTAATTTTTTCTGTGAACTACCCTTTTAATGTCATGCTGTCTCAAGCCATGTGTGTGTTTGTATATATATATTACATTTTGTTAATATATTTACCTTGTTGTGATTGCATTATTTTCAGGCATAAAGGGGACCCGAGGCTAGTTGTCACACAAAGTCACTATGTCAGTCTGTCACAATTCCAATTACATTAATGTGTATTTTCTCTGTCAGTGGTTTTTGTTGGTTTCAAACACTTTTGTCTTAAATGTCTTACATTTTAATTATTTTTAACCTGAAGAAAAGTTTCATAAATGTCATGTCGGGGCAGGTTGTCACATTTATTGGGGTAAGGTGCCGAGCATTTTATATTTTATGAATGCATTTACATCTGATATGGAATTACAGCATCTTTTGCCAAAAAAAAAATATTTTTATTTATCCCTGAATTGGCTACATCACTCTACTTTCTCCTCCCCACCAATAGCTGGTGTGTGGTGGGCGTTCTGGCGCACTATGGCTGCCGTCGCATCATCCCTATGCTATGTAAAGCGCTATATAAATGTAAGGAATTATTATTAATTATTATTATTATTATTATTATTATTTGACATTTTAGCTTTCATTAATTGTTTTGAAAGATTCCTGTTTATAACTGGCTGAAAAGCCTTAAAAAAAAGGCTATTTCATGGCGGGTTCCCATTGTGACAACTTACCCCATATAATGCTCCACTATAAAGATCAACATGCGTTCAGTGAACTTTATCTTTCCTCCTGGGCAATAACTCAAGAAATGTTCAAAATCTTTTCATGTAGCTCGGACTTTAAGGTACTGTATGTGTCTTTATTTACTTTAAAAAATAAATCCATTCGGAGAAATATTCACTGGAGTTAAAAAAATGTGACAACTTGCCCCAGTCTCCCTATTTTCGCAGCACATCTAGTATAAGCAGTTCCAGCAATGCAGTAGTAAATGTAGTGGCCCCTGGAGAAAAAAACAATCCATTGAAATGTTTTGGAAGTAATAACTCCTAATTGCTTTAATTTGTTCCACCTGTATGAGGGAATCTGTTCAGAATGAGAGATATTTCTTAGATCATTATTCCAACGATAAACACCATCTGGTCTATGAAATCACTGCTGCACAGGTATTGCAGGTTAATTGTTACTACACATAGTATCCAATGCGTGCTCACTTTGCAATTACATGCACGATTATCTTGTGATTTACAGTATAGCGTATTATTTTGTTGCCTTCTTGCTAATAGTCTGTCTTATACATGTCTTTAGGGCTCTGCCGTATCCACCCCACAGACTGCCTCTAATACCAAACCAAAGCTTTGTTTTTAATCTTCTATTGTGTTTTCTCACGCTTATAACACTCTAAACTGCAGTGCACTGGACAGTACAGATGCACTTGAATGTTTTAATGGGAGAATCTTAAACCATGTCCTTGATGCTGCATTGGACCATGTGTGTGGATAATTAGTTTCATAAACAAAGGTAATCATTTTCACTAATTCCAGTGACGATGCGTTAAGCAGAAAGGGACATGTGTGTAGTGGCACACGTCTTTGCTGTGAAGACCTCCCAACACCCCGAATTTCAGCCTGCTAACACACACACACAAACACACACACACACACACACACACACACACACACACTCACACTCAGCAGATGAGATGTGTGAAGAAGAAGAACTAGATTTTGTTGTTGTTTCACACTGGCAGACTGGCTCTGCACATGGGGCATTTCATGATGTTTCATTGATAATCTGTTTGCAGAAAAGATTCCATACAATATTAAATAGTGGATAATGTACAGTTATTGTTGCAAAATAAACCCTGATGTGAATTGGAGGGATCTTTTTGCACTTGTGACTTGCTGACTACATTAGCCCACTTTTTACACAGCTCCTTGCCAAATAGATAAATGTGCATCAAATATTTAGTTTTAAATGAGTCTAAATTATGTGAGAAGAAAGTGCATGTGGTCAGGGGCGTCGGACTGGGGGGGGTAAAGGGTACCGAGTACCCAGGGCCCGAGGCAGGGGGGCCCCTTAGAAGTCAGTTTTCTATACATACATATTTGGTACGGGGGCCCAGCAAGATGGTTTGTACCCAGGGCCCAAAATTTGGTGCTACGCCCCTGCATGTGGTGATACAGAAGGAACGATGCTATAGCACAGCTATGTAGAAAATCGGTTGCCTGGGACAACGGTCAGTTGGACAGCTTGGATAAAAGCATTAAATCGCAGAATACCTCTGATTGACCAAACAAGTATTCCAGAGAGCCGTGTGATAATCTTTGATAGTGTATGTTTGAGCCATGTTTTATATTGTGATATAAAATAATAATATTTGCCAAATGGCATTGTAAAGCGTGACACGTGCAGTTGAGTTTTAACTGGATATTCACCATATAGCATGGCCTCAAGTGCATTATTCTATAAAAATGTAAAGGGCACAATTTTCACCAATACCTTATTTTTAAGCAAATCCATCAATTGTCATTGTTCCACTATAATATAGTATCTGTGATGTAACAGAGCATTGCTTGGTGACTATGGAGCTAGAACAATGACTAAAGTGTTTGGTTCTAAAAATGTGTTAATTTGAATTCTAGACATTCTAGGCATGTGCAGTTAACAAAACTGAAGATGTTGTGGTGTAATTTATAAATTTGCATTTTAAAATATTTTTTTTAAAACGTTTTAGAGGTGGAATTAGATGTAAAAAAATTCTGACTATGGAACTGCATGTTAACATTTTTAGATTGAGATGAAATTCAGAACTCTGAAGACAAATTACTTAAATGATCCTAAACAAACTAGTTTTCTAACTCTAATCGCTAACTTTAAAAATGCAAAAATTGAGGTTACAGTGAGGCACTTACAATGGAAGTCAATGGGGCCAGTTTTTGGAGGGTTTAAAGGCAGAAATGGGAAGCTTATAATTTTATAAAGCACTTACATTAATTCTTCTGTTATAACACATGTATTATTTGAGCTGTAAAGTTGTGTAAATTGCATTTTTACACTCGTTGTAGAGTTTTAGGGTTTGTTGACATTACATCGTCATGGCAACAGAGTTGTAAAAATAGATTCAATTTTACACAGAAAAATATTTAGCGATTTTATCACACTCAATTTGTTATCATGCTAATTGTTTATGTCGTGTGGCTATACTTTTGAAAAAGTGAGTATTCTAATGTTCAACAATTGGCTCCCATTGACTTCCATTGTAAGTGCCTCACTAGAACACAGATTAATAATAACAAGCAAGTACAGTCCCACCAATATTTAAACTATGATCAATCACACTGTAAACCCCCAATGTCTAGTGGTGGCTCAGTGGTTAAGGCTCTGGGTTACTGACCGAAAGGTCAGGGGTTCAAGCCCGAGCACTGCCAAGATACCATTGTTGGGCCCTTGAGCAAGGCCCTTGACCCTATCTGCTCCAGGGGTGCTGTTTCATGGCTGACCCCGTGCTCTGACCCCAGCTTAGTTGGGAAATGTGAAAACAACTGCATTTAATTTGCTCTTTACCTGTACTCTGCACAATGACAATAAAGTTGAATCTTAATCTTAATCTATATGCAACAAAAATAACAATCCGCTATGGGAAGAGAAATCAGCCTGGGATTTTATACAGCAACAGGCCCAAAAATTGTTGGGGGGGGGTGTTCACTGTCCTTTTCTGCATATCGTTTTGTGGTCTGTCCTGCATAACGTGCCGGCTCATTTTAGCTTATCGCGACCCATTCAGTCCAGCCATGGGCGCAGCCAAGGTCGCCCTCAATAAAAAAGTTTTCAGCAAAAAATATTTTTTTTACCAAAGTTTGCTTGACAGGAGAACCGACAGAGAACCGGCACATTCAAACAGTTCTTTCACATTTTCAGAAGTCAGAATTATATATATATATATATATATATATATATATATATATATATTAGGGCTGACAATCGATTAACATTTTTAATTGAATTAATTACATGGTAATTAATTTAGTTGTATATACAAATATTTGCTGAGAAAGTCACTGTGTCAAGTTAAATATAGTTTAATACTTAGAACTGCTGAAGTGTTGTTTTCTTCACTGTAATAAAGTGTGTGTTGCTCACACAGCGGAAATGTATCTTACTGCCCTCTGGAGTAAACAGGTGGTACTACAAGCTTGAGTCAGGAATCTTCCACATAATGTCCAGGGACATTGCGATTAATTGCAATTTTTTAACACGTTATTTTTATTAACGTATTTTTTGTTAAATCAACAGCCCTAATACATATATATATTTTTTCTAAGTCAAAGAATAATCTCTGATATTCTGGGTGAGCATGGGTCTAATTTGCCCACCCTTGGCTACGTCACTGACTGCAGTGACATCGCGCGAAACGTTTTTTCGCGTCATTGCGATTTTGATTGTAGAACAGCTGGAACACTGTTGGCCAATCAGCATCTAGGGCCGAACTGTCCGGCTAATATAAGCAATTAATGCAACCGGCATAAAAACATGTAAACACTATAGAGCGACATTGTTTTGGTAAAGCAAAAACAGCACAATAACTGAGACACACGATGTGCATTTTGATCTATTGGCAAGCTGAATATTGCATCTCGGACGAGCACAATGTGTTGCGCATAAAACACGACCCAACTTGGATAAACAGACCGCTCAAATTCTCATCTCTCACATCAAAACATGCATTTATTCTAAAAGGCAGCAGATATGAACAATCTCTCTCTCTCTCTCTCTCTCTCTCTCTCTCTCTCTCTCTCTCTCTCTCTCTCTCTCTCTCTCTCTCTCTCTCTCTCTCTCTCGTCTTAGACAGATGCTTGTACGTAATTACGTTGTCAGTGCTCGTTATTTGGAAGAGGAAAGCTGTACTGACAGTTTCTGGGTCCATGTGTTTTTTCTTTCTTTCTTTCTTTTTTTCCTGCCCTTGCTGTTGACTCGGTTTTTGACAGCATAATGTAGAAAGTGCAAGACAGAAATATGGTTGATTATTCTAAAGATCTATAGACCGCGCGCATTATCTTTAGTAAAGCAGGCCGTCCATTCATCTGTTCAACACTTAGCTGTATACACGTCGTATTTGGATTCAAGTATGGCAGAGAGGAGGAAGAGGAGGGTTATAGATGGAGAAGGAGAAGCAGCAGGCTGATTACGAGGTGTCAAAATTGCCAGGAGCAAAAAGGTGAAAGCAATCAGGGGTGAGAAGAGTGCAGCATTCGTGAGGGGCAACTAATTATCCAATTCATTTGTGGAGTGCAGCATTTGAGGCTGAACGCTGACAGATTGGTGCGGAGGAGAGGGGAGGTGTTAGAACAATGAAACCCGGCTCACCCTCATTATTGCCGCATGCTAATCAGCCGCTCCATCGGCGCTGCTGATGCGGCTGCACAGTTCATGGAAAAACAGCAAGTCACCAGCTTCAAATGATGGAGAGCGAGAGAGAGAGAGAGAAAGAGAGAGAGAGAGACCCTCACATAACTGTGTTGGCTCAAGTTCCACCGATGCAGACGAGCCAAAAGACGATTTGCTTGAATCCTAATTTAAAATGAACTCATCCATCCATCAATTTTTCGGTCGGTGTATTTAAACTGAAAATAATTGTCAAGAAACTTAGTGTGCTTGTTGTAGTACATCCAAGTATATATATATATATATATACTTGGATGTTATGTACCTTTTAGTCTTGCTTTTATAGCCTATATACATTTATATAACTATAACAATATAAAAAGAAAATATAACAATCACGCTGGTAATGTATAGAACATTCTATAATTCATTTAATTAAGTTCCATGCTATTCACCGTCAAGCACATAAGGGCACGAATATAATGACATTAAATTACCATCATTTCAAACATCTTTTGTTATTTCATTTGTCTCAATTAATGTTTCCTTATGTCCTTTAACAGCGTTAATGTGAATTACCTGCAATATTTTTTCTAGGCCTACTGTTCTACTTTTATAATAATAATAATAATAATAATAATAATAATAGAGATTATAAGAATCAAATTGAATGTTCATTTTTTATTCCAAAACAACACTCTAATAATTCTCAAATTGGCGAATGTCGATTGTCAATAAATTATTTCACCTCACTTTCGTTTTTTCTCTCTCTCAGAAATAATATTTCGATGCATTTATTTATTTAAAAAATGAACGCGAATAAAATCTCAGTAGTAAACACTGAAAAAAGAAAATTGCTAAAACATGCTGAAATGTACCTATGGCGACATTTAACCAAATTCTTGAGATGTTTCGTTTTAATAATAGACGTAATGTATTCATAAACACATTCATTGCATAGCATAAATGATTGCATTATTGTGACATCATAACTTTTGCAACATACTGTATTGTACCTGCATCAACAGCCGTTAATTTGACATAGCTTCGAAATCATTATGACATCACAGAACGGAACTCTGTTATTGAGTTGATCGAAATCGGCATTGTTTATGACGTTATTACTGATACATCTGCTTGCAACAATCTCTCTCTTTCCTCTTTCATTTATTTATCTTTGGTCAAGCAAACCACGCATAAACAGGTTTTTTCGCGTCATTGCGAAACAGGGAGAATAGCCTAGTAGCCTAAATAAATAAATAAATAAATGGTCTTTAAAAAAATATCAGAAAATCCATCTCTTTACAATGATCCCCGAGAAAACATAATTGAAAATATATCAACATGATTTCGATTATTTATTTTTGCACAGCCAAATAACCACAAACGGAACTCAGTGTCTGCATCTCTGTCAGACTATTGCCAAATAACAGTCTGGGAGAGGAGAGGGCTAAAAGATGGTGGAATTAATATGTAGTGTTAATTTACAGGAAGTCTGAGGCAGTCTCAGCGTCACCACTGACAAAGTTTGATCAGAGGAAGCAGATTCACACATTATTGTCCAAAGCGTTTATTATGACTCTGTGTTGTATAAAACCTCAATTTTTATGCAAACACCTGAGAAAGGAAGATACAGCTGTAATACTAAATGCATTGATTCATTTGCAGTGCATGGAACTTATTACTGTTTGTACAGTATATATATATATATACGTATATATGTTTGGTGAATATGGCCGGCCAGGTATGCCATTGTCTGGTCATGTATTTTCTTTTTTCCGATTTAGCTTATAAATAAATGAAAAAATAACCATAAACTTGTCCGGACATGACAGTGCCACAGCTATAGGCTTCCAGACAATATTTTTATTGAAATATAATCATGAATTATATTCATATATATATATATATATATGAATATGCACCTATGACACATTTGCATTGTAGGAAGAGTTGCTGAGTAAATGCACATCTCAGCTGGTGTCGCAGGACAGTTGGCCGCTATTTTATAGCCTCGCGATGGCTCGATGGCCATCTCTCCATATCAAAGTCCTGCAGACAATCAACAACTTCCTACAGAAACACATGTGCATGCATGACTGGATGCAGACCAAATGTAAGGGCAAGAGAGGATAGAGAGCCACCCCGCAGTTTACATGTTACCCAACAAATAACGCAATGGTCCTTCTCGGTTCAGGATGCATCGTGGTTCTTCCTCATGTCAGCCGAAATGTGTTGAAGCGAAAGGCTGCCTTCCCTAGGTCTCTGAGCAGTCCTGTCTGCTTTGTGTGTTTGTTTCCATGCATCCCCCCGATTCTGGAGCACGGATTTGGCAGTCACAGCAAGTGATGACAGAGGCATTGGTGAGATCGCACCCAGAACCCCAGAGGACGAACCGTTTCTGAGGAAGCAGTAGAAAGGAAGGCCTCTGAGCCCATTCAGATATGCTTCACTTGAGCTACTACATGAAATAAAGCATGTTAAAGACATTTAGTTTTGTGTTTATGTAGCTCGATTAGTAGAGTATGGCGTTAGGAGCACTAAACTCATGGGTTAAATTCCAAGGGAATACATTTACTATATCTTGAATGAACTTTAAATAAATATTTCCAAAAAAATAAACGATCAGGATTTTAGGGTCAAAGTTATATCATGTGTAAGAAAAAGTGTATAGGCCTATTTTATCAATTTTTTTAATCACTTTTCCGACTTCACTTGTTTTTCAATGGTTCTTCAAATGGATACAAGTACTGCATGTATAAAAAGTACAAATAAAGAACTCTAATATATATATATATATATACTGTATATACACAGTGTATATATCAGGCACAACATTAAAAACCCCTGCCTAATATTGTGTAGGTCCCTCTCATGCCTTCAAAAGAGCACCATCCCGCATCTCAGAACAGCATTCAGAGATGATATTCTTCTCACTACAGTTGTACAGAGCGGTTATCTGAGTTACCGTAGACATTCCTGTAGACATACTCAAACCGGACCATCTGGCACCAACAACCATCCATGTGATTTTCTAATCAGCCAATCGTGTGGCAGCAGTGCAGTGCATAAAATCATGCAGATACAGGTCAGGAGCTTCAGTTAATGTTCACATCAACCATCAGAATGGGGAACAATTTTGATCTCAGTGATTTGGATCGTGGCATGATTGTTGGGGTCAGATGGGCTGGTTTGAGTATTTTCTGGGATTTTCACACACAATAGTCTCTAGAATTTACTCCGAATGGTGCCAAAAACAAAAATCATCCAGTGATGGACAGTTCTGCAGATAGAAATGTCTTGTTGATGAGCGAGATCAACAGAGAGTGGTCAGACTGGTTCAAACTGACAAAGTCTACAGTCATAGATAACCGCTATGCAATTGTGATGAGAAGAATATCATGTCTGAATGCTGTTCTTGAGATGCAGATTGATGCTGTTATGGTGGCATGAGGGGGACCTACACAATATTAGACGGGTGGTTTTAATGTTGTGGCTGATTGGTGTATATACTGTATTTATATATATATATATATATATATATATATATAAACAGTATGTTACAATTTAAAATGTAATTTTTTGTAGTATTTGGAATTATATGTCATATATATTTATGTGTGTGTGACTTTTTTTTACAAAAAGTACAAATACAGAAATTTGATACACACACACACACGCACGCACGCACGCACGCACGCACGCACGCACGCACGCACACACATACACACACACACACACACACACACAGGGGCGTAGCAGTCATTTTAAAAGTGGGGGGACACACAGACCCAACACTTACAGTGCTGTATTAATATATTACAGTATATATTAATATATAAGTATTATGTTATTATTACATTAATATATGCATATATTTTACTTTTAATATTTGAAGTATTTTAAAGATTCAATTATTGCAAAATAATTGCAAAAAGTTTACAAAATTAGCAGCAAAATTAAAGGGCATCTTTTGGAGCACTTGCTTCTGTTTCGCACTTGACAATAAAACACTGAGCACAAGCTGGTCCTGAATAAATTATTTCCTCAATTACAATAATGTAATTTTGTACTCTGTGCTTGTGCATTGTGGGATTTAAATGTATCCAAGTTGCTCCAGTGTTTTGACTACATTCACCAAAATTAATTCAGATCCATTTAATAATTAACAGTGACCATTTCTGATGATGCCAGCAGGTGATGAAAAATGAGTGTCTTGTGTGAAATGAGACTATTTTCAACCTTTAAAGTGTGTATGTCTACAGACCTACAAAGAGACTTTAGTAGAGGTTTTGAGCATTATAAGAACGAAGCGAATCTGTCATTTCCCAACAGACTGTGAGCTGCTGAGCATGACTTTATCAAAAGACAACAATAATAGTCTGATATTATAATGATCTAGTATCTAGTAATCTGCTTAACTTGGCAAAAAGAGCCGATCAAACTATTCCCTCACAAACATGTAAAAAGCGTAACTTAATAAAGACTCATGTGCTGATATAAAAGAGAGAGCCATACGCAGCTGCCATTTGTGTTTATGTCTGTGTCTTTTAAGTTTCCATTAAACATTATTTTGATTGTTCAGTCAGTTCCTGCCTCCTCCTTTCCCATTCTTAACCATGTTGCATTGGTGCCAAAACCCGGGAAGGTGGAGGGATGCACTGTCGTGGAGTCCTTGCCACTGCCGTCCGGCCAAAGGAGCAGACGCCCACCGGGGCACGGGCATGGAGGGGCATTCCATCAACCAGGGTTCAGAGTACTCGCACCGGTCAGCCCGGGGAGGAGGGCTGTCATCCACCTGAGGGTGGAGGCGTGGTCGAGGACCAGGCGACGGCGTGTCGGGGAACCGGCAAGCAATTGTTTTCTCTCTGTCCTCTCTCTCTCTCACTCACTGTCGCTCCGCCTTGCGCTTTCCCTCTCCTCTTTTCCCTCCTCTTGTCTGCCTTCCAGGTCTCAAAAGGAGGGGAAAGGCTGCCGGCAGGCGCAGCCGGAAGTGCAACGTGATGTATATCATGCTGGGGGTGCCCCGGCCTGAGGCAAAAGAGGGAGGAGTGTGACAAGAGGAGGTCCGCATGGCCGGCCCCCAATCGGCTAATCAGCCGAGGAGAGGGATAAGGCCGAGCTGGATGCGGCAGTTAGAGAGAGAGAGAGAGAGCCATACGCAGCTGCCGTGTGTGTTTATGTTTGTGTCTTTTAAGTTTTCTTGAAACATTATTTTGATTGCTCAGGATTGGTGGAACACAACTGTTTAAGGAGTAATACATCATCCGGGTACTCGTAGCACACTTTGTTTATTTTGTATTTTTTTGTTGCATTTTTCAGTGTAAACATGCAACTTGTAGTTACACTACAAAAAGCAGTAGAATGGTGCAGTACTGTACGATTTGGGATGCACCTAAAATTAAGTAAGAATGCTACAATTTATGAATATGGCATAACTGACCTTTTCAGAAACATTAATGAAATAGTGAAAATTATTGTATGTTGGCAAATGCAAATACAACAGCAATAGCAATACAGCTCTGTTTGATGTTGGAGTGAAATCTGTGGCTTTTATCTTTTCTAGATGGAGGGATAAAAAGAGAAATGGGAGGAAGTGGAGGAGGAGGAGGGAAAACAAGGGTTAAGGGAGCAAGAGAGAATCCATTCTCGACTTAATGACCTAGCCTAGCTGGGCGAGGACGGCAGGGAACATGCTCTTGACTTGTACCGAATTTGCCAATTAACACCTCGGATAACAGGCAGCCTCGGAACATCAGGCGCGGTGGGAGGAGAGGCGCACATGCACTTTGTTTTTCATTCTTGGCCTGTTTCCTATGGCTGAGAGTCATTTTAGCATCTTAAGGACTTGAGTTTGGTGTTTGAGTCATTTATTTTGTCTATGAAGCCACACGTTGAATGTAAAGAACCAGCGATTGGAATTTAAAATTGCTTAAAGAACTAGGTACATTTCATCCCTACATCTGGAGAAATATTGGCTCCCATTTTATCATCATACCTAGATGCCGTGTTAGTCTTCTTTCTTCCTTCGTCTTTCTGCCTACTGATATCATTCTCTATTTTCACACTAGTCCATATGGCCGCTTGAAGCTTCAATTAGATCCACAACTCTGGTTTCCAAGATACTATCGTCTCCGAGTTGTCTTTCTCCTAGGCCTGGCTCACTCTCCCACTCTCTCTCTCTCTCTCTCTCTCTCTCTCACTCTTTTGTTGCTCCTCTTGAACAAATGAAGACTAACAGGCTGATATCATCTTGATCACAAAGTTAATTATTCAAAAATCTAGATCTTGACTCTGCTCTCCTTGGTTGAAGCACCCACTCCTCTCCAGCCTATTATTTTCTCACATGTTTATCAGACGCCTAAACAACACCTTGGGCGGGTGTGAATTTTCAAGCCCCCAGTGAAATTCTCACTGGGCTCCGTCTCTGTTTTTCCTCAGAGTCCATTTACAGGTAGGAGAGAGGCACCGCTGCTAGGTCCTAATGACTGGAGTGCACTGTCTGAAACACCTTTCGGCCCGTGTGTCGCATGGACGTCCCTTGCATCAAGCACTGAGCTTCAAGCTGGTAAAATGGAGTGTAATTGAATAAATCTATGTGGTTACCACCACGTTTCCGCTGCATTCATCGTTCCACACGTGGCTTCGCAATTCATTAGCAGCTATTTTAACGGAATGCGATCATCAAAGAAAAGATACATAATTGATAGGAGGTTCACACCGCTGCCAAAGGTGATGTAGTGTGTCTCACCATTTTTTGGCTTACTTTTACAAGGATAGCACTCTGAGTTGTGTGTTGCGCTTGGATATGGAACGTCTGCCTCATGGTTAACACTCCATTGACAGCGATACATTAAACACCTCGGCCCTGTTTGCTTACACCCGATCGGCACCGCTTCATCACGGCGTCCGTTCTGCTCACCTTTGAGGTTATGATATCGTAACGTGGCTTGTCGATGAGACGGGCAAAGAGAATGAGATCCGTGCTATAGAGGTCCGCACACCGTGTTCATTTATTTATGCAGTGTGAAGAAACCATCTGGCCATGATGAAATTGAAAGTGCATGTAATCTGGCAGGCGGAGTGTATGACTGACACCTCATGCTGTATTAGTGGGAGGACAAAATCATTAATAATCAGTCTGAACTAGCATAGTGACTATGTAAGAAAACGCTTCGGTTTCTTGAAAGCCTCCCAAACAATAGCGATTCATTTACATTCACAAAACACCAGGTCAGATACTATAAGATCAACTTTACCATTAGTGAGTGGTGAGATGGGGGTTCTTGATGGATGTTCAATGGAAGTGAATGGGGGCCAATAATACTCACTTCTGCAAAATTATAGCCACAAGACATAAACAATATGCATAAATTTAGTATGATAAAATTGCTTAATAATTTTTCTGCGTTATGTCCAATTTTACAACTTCGTTGTCATGGCGACATACTACCACAAAACCTAGAGCGACTGTAAAAATGGCAATTTAAACCACTTATAGCTCAAATAATACATACGTTTTAATAAAACAATGAATGTAAGTGCTTTTATAAAATTACAAGCTTCTCATTTCTGCCTTTAAACCCTCCAAAAATTGGCCCCATTCACTTCTATTGTAAGAGCCTCACTGTAACCACCATTTTTGCTATTTGAAAGTTGTCCATATGCAGATGTGAAAAGTTTGATAGACTCTTAAGTCAATGTCTTATTTTTCGCATACAACAATTTCACACAAATTGAAAATCTTTGGTCCACCACCTCCAAGGGCGTAGCAACCAGTCGGGACACAGGGGACACGTCCGCCGTACTCTTTAAAAAGGGTGATTCGGTTCCATGCACTTTTCCAAGCTAAACCCATACTGAGTCTAAATGGTGGATTTATATACAGTATTCGTTGCGTTTTGTTACTTTGGCTGAATGAGCGACCATCCGTCCAATCACAGGTGAGTTTCATGAGCCGAAACATCCCTTATGTAACAGTCCGCTTTTTACATGTTTGTGAGGGAATAGTTTGATCGGCTCTTTTTGCCAAGTTAAGCAGATTACTAGATACTAGATCATTATAATATCAGACTATTATTGTTGTCTTTTGATAAACTCATGCTCAGCAGCTCACAGTCTGTTGGGAAATGACAGACTTGCTTCGTTCTTATAATGCTCAAAACCTCTACTAAAGTCTCTTTGTAGGTCTGTAGACATACACACTTTAAAGGATGAAAATAGTCTCATTTCACACAAGACACTCATTTTTCATCACCTTCTGGCATCCACCAACAGACAGCTGTGTCCCCCCACTTTTAAAATGACTGCTACGCCCCTGACCACCTCCCATGACTGTGTGTTTATATATAAGAAAATCCTATGTACATAATAAACACATTTAAATTGGTTATATCCTACATTCGCTGGTTCTCGCCTCCTCCTTTCCCTTATAACCCCTTTACAGACTCATCCCTCCTTTTATTTAAAAAAGCAAAATTCAAGGTTACAGTGTGGCCAATTTTTGGAGGCTAAATAATTCATAAAACACTTAAATTAATTCTCCTGTTTAAACTTGTGTTATTTGAGCTGTAATGTTGTTAAAATGGTCATTTTAGGGTTTTAGGGTTTGTTGACATTACAGTGTCATGGCAACGAAGTTGTAACATACACAGAAAAGGTTAGTAAGTGATTTTATCACACTTAAGCCATGTTGACGTGCATATCCTTTATGCCTTGTGGCAATACTTTTGAAAAAGAGAGTAATTTAACGTTCAAAAATTGGCCCCTCATTCACTTCCATTGTAAGGGCCTCACTGCTTTTATTGAAGGAAAGGAGGAACAAGTCGAAAGTCATTTTGGTGGTTATCAATATTACCCCACAAATGCTGTCAGTTGAGCTTTACTTGTACCGAACCCTGCAATTACTTTAAGGTCTTTTAATTTAGTGCAAAACAAATTTGCTGCCTTCTCTTCTCACACACTCTGCTATCTGGGGATGAGCTAGTGCAATTCTCTGCTGGTTTTTCTGTGACAACAACCTGCAAAGTGCTCCCACAACCCTAATCTGCACGTCAGGGACCCCACACCTCCTGAACACACGGCTTTTGTTGTTTTCCTGCGATTCCTGCATTCGTTCTATTGTGTCTGCGCCTCTCAGTTCATGATGCATTCATGTCCCAATCATGGGACGTGTACATACAATACAGCGTTAATATATGCTCAAGAGGATGAATTTATAGTTGTGACCAATTCACTAGCCTTTCTGTTGTTATGATGAACCAACTCCAGCCGTAAAAGTCAGGTTTCGATGTAAAGCTGAGAAGCAGGTATGAAAAGTCATAAAATCCATTTTCATCTCTGATCCAAAGCTCATTTTAAGGACATTTGATTGCTGTAAACTTACATTGTAACTTTTCTAGTTACTGTAGCTCAGCTGGTGGAGTGTCGCTCTTGCTATGCCAGGACCGAGGGTTTGATTCCTAGGGAACACACATACGGGCTCACGTGTCGACTCAATTGCTCTTCAGGACTAGTACCTGGTCCCTTACATCACAAGTGCAATGCTCTATCAGTTGAGCTACTGCACAATTTAATCACACTCGAACAAGCATGTAAATGTAGTTGGTTATGTAAAGCAAATGTTAAAACAATTAAAATAATAAGGTTCAAAACAGTGTTACTATGAATGCAAACTTAAATACAGTGAAAAAGATGCTCTATTAGCATAACATAAATATATATGAATAAATAACTGCCATGAGTGTTCCTTTGTTTACTATTACTATTATTTTGAATGGCCATGGAAAATGAAGCAATGTGAAAACATTTTACCTGGTCACAAAAGTAGTCTGTTAATTGACCTGATGAACTTTCACCTTTTGCTGACCCTTTATGCTTTGCAGAACTAATATGTGCTTCAAAATCACTTGCATCTTTATGAGCAACTGACACATAAGTTCAGCTTTACATGTCATACATTCTGCTTCCCACGAAAGCAGGGGCGTTTCTAGAGACTCTGGGGGCCCCAGGCAGAAAGGGCCTCTTCCTCTTCCTTTTGCTTTCGTTTCCTTTTAATATGCCCAGATGGGTAAATCCGCTTCATGGTCCGTCATTTAATTGCCGCTCTTTTTAATTGCCGAAACTTTTGATAGCAAGCTCGTAGCATGGGGGGTTTTAGGGGGGGTTCCGGACATGTGATTGCAGAGTCTTGTACCATCAAATAATTTAAAGGGGTTCCATGTTGTCGTTGCTGTGGTCCAATGTAATAGCCGTCCTTGAGGGGCCACCTTCCAGCTTGGGACCCCAGCCAATTGCCTGGTTTGCCTACCCTGTTGCAACGTGGAGTGGTGGTGGTATAGTGGGCTAAAGCACATAACTGTTAATCAGAAGGTCACTGGTTCAATCCCCACTGCCACCACCATTGTGTACATGAGCAAGGCACTTAACTCCAGGTTGCTCCGGGGGGATTGTCCCTGTAATAAGTGCACTGTAAGTCGCTTTGGATAAAAGCGTCTGCCAAATGCATAAATGTAAATGTAAATGTCGTTTTGGGCATTGTTTCCACTCAGCTGTCATTTGCTGCTACTGTCAAGCAACTGTTTGATGCCGAACACAACAGCGCTTCGTGCGTTCGCGGAGAGATTGACTGGCAGGAATTTGGCCAATAGTTGCTGCAAGCCTCTTATAATCGACCAACTGGTGTGCGAGAAGGCGGGACTTACAAAGAGGAGTCAAAGCAATGCAAACATGCGTGCACACACAATGAAGTATTAGACCAGATGCAGATCATAATGCAACTAAAGCCGAATCCCGGACATTTTTGCACATTTAGAAATCCCGGCTGGACGCTTTTTTAAGGTCCGAAAAAGAGGACGTATGGTCACCCTAAGTATTACAGACCCACCTACATTCACACACTTATTTTAATGTGATTAGCTTGAGCGGTTGCTCACCCGATAGAGTGTTGGACTGTAAATTTAACAGATTGTGGTTTGAGCCCACCCGAGCACGCAAGCTGACACGTGAGACGAAAGTGTCTGAAAATGTGCTTTTCATTTCTCATTTTGTTTTTGGACACTTTCGGTTTGGTTTTGGTGTTGGTTAGGTGAAATGATGTCTGTTTTGTGTAAACCTCGTTTGATTTTCTGTTTAGGTTACAGTTTTAGGTTAGGGAGGTACGTTTTGCTCATTAAATCCTCTATCTAATATTCACCTTAAAAAACACATTTCACTCGCTTTTGGCGCCCCCCACTGGACATTTCACTGGAAAACGGCAGCCAAACACAAGTAGGTATAGCTGCAGGCCCGAGATCTCCAAATGGGGGTGTAATCTAACTTATGGGTCAGTTTCCTATTTAGTTTCCTAAATTTTTTAAAACATTTTATAGCATTTTCTACAAAAGCAATGTAGTGTAACCATTAAGTAAAATGTATTATAATGCTTTCTCTGCACCTTGAATACATGAAACACTTCCACATGGTTAGGGTTAGGGTTAGGTTAGGGGCTCGCTATTATCTTTGCTATATCCTTCTCGCGCAACGTGCAAAAAGGCATGCAAATTCGTTTTGCAAAAACTTTAGCCACGGTCATGTGATGTTCATGAGACCAGGCTGGTTACAGTGCATTTGTAATGTGTTGGCCAAGCATTTGTCTCAGCGTTTTTGTACCTTTGTATGTTTCTGGCCTAAGTCTGTTAAAAGCACATACATCAAATGAATGAATGTTATGTAAATGCACTGTCATAATAAAGTGTATAAGTATTCTGTAGTTTAATATTTTATAACATTCACTGGAGTGCAATCGACATATTGCAGCAGAGTTGATCTTGAAATGTATGTGCCTGCTTTGTATTTTTAGGTCAAGTTTATTGCAGATCGCTGGACAGCAATCAAACATGGTTTATGTTAGTGCCATCCTGAAATTTCATCTCCACAGCCATGATGGCAGAAAAAGAGAGGGAGAGAGAAAGAGAGAGAGAGATATGTGTCCTGGCAGGCTTTCCATTGGCATTACTAAATCATACACTGTCTCTCTACAGGGACAAATAAAAACCATCAGTGCTGAATATTTCAGCAATGGCTTGGATTTCATCATGTGTAGGCCTGACAATATTGATAGAGAAGCCAAAAACATGCTAAACCAAAAGCCAATGACACGAGACTTGTCTAGTAGCCTCAGTATTAGTAATGCAAGAGTAGTTTTTAATCATTAATTCATATTTACAGGGTTTGCAATGGCGGCACTGTATGTGTCTACCCCAAACATTATGGTTTAGAATGAAACCCCTATCCCTAAATCGTTGCAATTAATTTGATTAAAGGTGCTGTAAGTGATTTTTTCATGGAAAAGAATGCAAAACATGTTCCTAAGGACCTTATCTCACCAGTCTCTGTGAGAGCTGTAGACTTTGTAAACAGCAAACAAAAACGGGTCAGCAGATCGCGGATATTGATGCTTTTCACCTGTCAATAATTTTGCTTTCTCTAATTTGAAGTGGATCAGTGAGGCTTTGATTCATAATGTTTGTTAGTTGAGGGCGCTATTGTGTCACCCAAGTGTGCCGCACAAGCCCTCAAAAGTGAAGCCAAAACGTCTCGATCGCCCCCCGGTGGCTGGTCCTAGTATAGGTCATAAACCCCGCCTCCCCATGTTATTCAACGGGATGTGAGACCAACTAAACAATTAAATTACACTTCACATGTCTTTTTTCCAAAGATAGTTTCTGTCATTTACTGTCGTTTCTATCACGTTGATGTCATTTCAAGTGTTTGTTTTCAAAATAAGTTTGTTTTAGTTATTTGATGCTATAAAAGCGGTGCTGTGACATCATGATTGACAGCTGTGATTGACAGGTTCTCTGAGCGAAGTAGTCACTGAAGCACCAACTGACTTTTTTGGGATCTTCGGAGGACTGAGGAGATTGGAGCTTTAAATTTAATATCTAAATTTCTATAATTCATTATTTCACACCGTCATAAGTCAAAGTCAAAAGTGCAGGGCGTGTGCTTGCGATTGATTCAGCAAGAGTGAGGGCGGGGCCTTGATTTCGCGGCTTTACTTCCTGCTCACTACTGCGCGAGGTCTGGTCCCGAAATCACAACTGCGCAGACTCAAGTCCCAAGATGTCAGCGCCATATCGGGACACTGGCGGCTTCAGTTCTCACCAATGGAAAAGAGCGAAGGGGCGTCGTCCATCTTTTTTTACAGTCTATGTGTGTCACTGTTTAATTTGACAGCCACAGGAACAAACAATGCTGCACTTTTGCTTGGTTTTGGTCTCAAAATGATCTTTGGAGGGCGGGGTTTTGGAATGAGGGGGGCGTGGCTAATTCAACAGCTCAGTCCCCTGAAAGCTTCAGAATTCTAAAATCGCTTTCAGCACCTTTAATTGAAATTTTTAAATTTGAGATTACACATTGAAAATCTCCATTTGAATTGCATTGATAGAATGTTCAACATTCAAAATTCAAAAATCATTACTTGCATTTATTTGCATATTCAAATATGCAAATACACCCCACAAAAATAAGCTTTTTCAACAAAAGTTTGTGAAAGAGTATTCATCCTAAACACCCTTAATGTGACCATTTTTTTTAAACAAATACATATTGCATTTTACAAATATTGCATACTACATTTACATTTCATATACCTCATTACGACATTCAACTTTATACTATTTTTTTTATCTTTAAAAGTGAAATATCAGTGCGATGATAGCCTTTAGCCTCCTTGTTAGAGCACCCGCCTCCCACGCTGGAGACCTAGGTTCGAGTCCCGTACGGAGTGGGTAGAACAAGAGCGTCACATTGGTGCCGTGACCCGGATGGGAGTGAGGTTTAGGGGGGTGAGTGTAACAGGAGCCAGCTGGTAGATAGCTGTGCAGTGTGTAAACCTCACTCTCCTGACCTCAAGAGGTGCACTAGCGACTGATGCTAGAGGCTGTAGCCTTTAGCCTCCTTGTTAGAGCACCCGCCTGCTATGCCAGAGACCTTGGTTCAAGTCCCGTATGGAGCGGGTAGAACAAGAGCATCACACACGTCACATGCACCTGAGACCCGTAGTGACAGATTAATTGACAGCTGCTGTCAGACTCTAAAATGGAGAGTGACTGGAGTGACGCAAGTAGCTTTGCCACGGAGCGGTCTTTTGAAGTTGAGGACTTTTCTCCCCCACCTTCACCTGAAGTGGAGGAGGGTGAATTGTCTGTGGACACAGGGCCGGAGCCATATCAATTCGAGCCGCTGGCTCAAACTGCGGTTTTAACTCCCTGTTGAGCATCCGAGTGCGCATTCACCTTCACTCGCGTGCAGGAAAAACAAACGAAACGCTGTTCAGTGATGTTTATCCTTTTTGCAGGATTTTTATTTAGCAAGCTTCACTTGAACATAACATCAGTTAGCTGTTCTCTCAACTTAGAAGAATGTGACGTAAAGCATAACGTCATCATGTACAAAACCGTATACCTCCAAATAAAACTATACAGTCAATACCGTAATACAATGTATAAGGGTGCAATACGTTTAACACTCCCGCATCGCGAACGCGCGTTTGTCGACCCCAGAGGATTAACTTTAGCCTAACCATAAATTGTGATTCAAATATATATGATCACTCACCTCAAGACGCCGCTGAGGTGGTGGAGTCCATGCAGGAGGAGCAGCGTTTGGCACTGCGTCGCTTTTCAGCGCGAGCTGTTTGGAGAAGCCCATTTCCACCTCCATTGCGTTGGAGAAGCAATCCCGCGTAACATGCAGTTTGCACACTCCTCCAGCTATAGGCGGGAACTCGCGGTCTTCCAGCCCAAGGACATGCAACCCCTGGCGCCTAATTTCCAAGTCTGCTGGAAAGCTATACAGTCCAGCATTGCTGTTGCAACCAGAAACACTACACCTACGTACCATCCTGACCACTGTTCTGAATACAGATAATCTACGCTAACTTGAAGCTATCCTAACTGACGCAATACTATGCTACTAACTAACTATGCTTCTAACAATACTACACTAACAAATATGCTAATTAACTACCTAGGCTACACGAAATAATCTAAATAACTATATAAATGCTATGCTAAATAGATGCTAAAATACTCTATCCTGATCGTTTTCAATACTCGCAATTCCAACTCCTGACTCGCTACAGTGGTTTTGACGAAAAGAGATGTTTTTTATACTGCCATGGGCGTGGTAGCTCGTACCAAGGGCGTGGTGAGTTGAAACCTGCTTACGTCAGCTGTCACCGCTTACGTCACGAAGTACCGCAAACAGCCAATAGGAAAATTCAACTGCAGTAGCCACCGTTCAACCTGAAGAGGGCAGCACTCAGACGTTTTTACACCATATATTGTAGAATTAAAACACTTTATACACAAATGTCAAAACAATTACTTGAATCAATGACCAGTACTAATAAAGCCCCATTCTTACAGATCATTAACTAAAAAAAGTTGGTTTAGGGTTTAGTTACCCTTTAAAAATGTTGTTGAGGATATCATTACAATCTCTAGTTTACTAGAGCACTAAGTTTGATTCTTGGTTTTGAAGCATCAGACCATCACCCTCTGACATCTGCCACACTCCAATCTCACTGAGACAGAAAGTGTACGAGAACTGATGGTTATTGATCGATCTGCCTCTGAAGGCCCCTGTTATGTCACCTCTGCGTTCAGGTGATAACTTGTTATTGTGAGATCTGGCTCCTGGAAGATGACTATTGTCTCTACGACATGTATGTCACCCGGACCTCATGTCTGTAGCTGCAGGTGGCCTGAAGCCTGATTGCAAAACCCTACAGTGAAATGCAGGTCTTGAGGTTTTTCACACTGAGGTTCGATTGCTTGGTCCGACCCCAGGTTCGATTCCACCCTCTTGATTACTCACTACTTGGATCCATTGCCACATTCACAATACAATGTGACAAACGTCTTTTGTGATGCTACTCATCGGAAAATGGAGCTGGAAAATAGATGTAGACCGATATCATTAATCGGTGCCGATAGCTTTTTGGAACTATCGGTTCTCGAAAACATATGCAGATAGTTGCCAACATTATATTGTTTTTTAATTCCTTATCAATAAACCTCATTTGGTGAAATGTATACATATAGCACTCTTCATCAGGTGAATCTATAGGCTATAAAAGGCTTCATTTGGTAAATACTTATATACAGAGCATTGTAATGGAGCAAAATCTCTGCAATTTCAAAATAAGAGTCCCCGGTGTATTTTGGGCTTGTTTAAAGTAAAAAGTCCCGCGTAGTGGACCAAATCTGGACCAAATTTTTCTGGTTATTATTGGGATTTTGGTTGCACAATAAAATGCTTTTGGAATTGTATTCATTTTGTAAGGAAATATAAATATATTTTCTATTATTCTATAGATCGGCTGATCAATCGGTTATCAGCCTTTTCCAGTACCTTAGTTATCGTCAAGGTTGGGAGGATTACTTTTTCCACGACAGCTTACAGAACACATGCTGTAAAATGTAATTTGTAATGTATTCCGTTAGATTACTCAAGGTCAGTAACGTATTCTAAATACTTTGGATTACTTCTTCAGCACTGGTGGATTTTTTCACTTGTTTTGACCATGAAAACTTCAAAATACACATGTTAAAAATACATTCTCTGAAAAATACAAATATCTTATGCAGTGTTGTTTCTAAAACAAGATGAATCAAATTGATCTTGTTTTAAGTATTTTTAGATATTTTTACAGAAAAACAAACAAAATGATCATCAAGAATATATTTTTTGCCATAATATCAAAGATCTTACTAGAAAAGAAGAAATTATGATCCAACATAAATGTTTTGATAAATAAATATGATCATGTCTGGTGACATGTGCATGTAAAATGGCTAGAAATAGCATTTTAGCTTAGCATAAAGCTAACAATTTACTCAAGGTTTATTTCTATTTCTTCTGCTCCAAACTTACTTCAAACGTACTTCAAACGCACTTCTCTGTCTGCTCGTACGAATGTAACACATCATGAAGTGTTTCACCGCTGTTCAAATGCACTTTGGATCGCATCATTTATATGTAGAAATGTTTTCCATCTGAAAGGACTAAATATTAAATTAAACAAATGACAAAAAAATGCAAAGTAATCTCTTGAGTAATCAAAATACTTTTTTTATGTAACTGTATTCTAATTGGCAATGATTAAATTGTAACTGTAGTGGAATACAGTTACTTATATTTTGTATTTTAAATACGTAATCCTGTTACATGTATTCCGTTACTCCCCAACCCTGGTTATCATATCGGCAAAATCCTTATCGGTCGACCTCTACTGGAAAACCTACACTATTGTGAAAATAGCCAGGCTGATCTCACAGAGACATCGGAAACCATAGGTTGGCTTTTCTTATGCTGAAATCGGACTGTGCTTACAGAAATGCGAAACACTGCCCCTAGTGGCCAAAGCGGTAAGTGTTGTTTGGTGTATGGAGACTTTAGAGCTCCATTTTCCAGCTGAATTGTCCACAGAGGGGCGCCACAATCAAGTCATTTTTAGCTGAACGGGCTGAAATACATCGAAGAGTGATGCATATTTTATTAACTACACTCCCCAGCACAAACCCCAAACCTAAACCTAACCATCAGTGGCGTAAAAATGTAATGTTGGAGGGAAGACCGCAATCTCTGAATCGTGCTCGTCACTGATTAAGCGAACGTGATAACATCCTGGTTTCAACGCAGGATCGGAAACGCCAGGACTCCCACACTGCTGACGCTCTTCCGGTTACAACACAAGAGAAGGTGACCATGCTGGAGCCAATTAAAAAGTGTCTAAAAGGAGATGGCTCTTGGTGAATCGGCATAATGTGGCTCATCCTAGGGTACCGGAACTCTCGAATACAACATGCCGACTTCAGTGTGATCATGTTGAAATAGCAGAGCAACAGAAACATTTTGTTAAGGTAGCAGCATCACCACTTTTAGTTAATTCTCCCCAATATTATAAGCATATTTCCCTTTATGTGAAGCCAATTTATTTGGAGACAGACAGCCATGAAATGCATCACTATAATAAGTGTGATTTGCATGCATCCACAGTCGAAAAACTGTGACTCAGACTCATGTTCACAAAGAAAACTCTGGTGTGAAAGCACCATAAAAGACATCATAATCGTGTTCTCTGCGCACATATGTGTACATCTAGTATTCATGCAAGCACGCCATCGATTATCTGCATTTAAACATGTCTCGCATGTTAGCACATCGAGCGTTATGCAATCAAGAACAGGACTAGAGCGAACTCTGCTCTGTTTTACTACTTCAACAGTTCAACTGTGCCCTTCAACAGTTGGCATTTGCTTCTTCAAATACCTTTGTCATTGAAGAGAGATTAAAAAAGCCTCAAATGAATGTGAACAAAGGCACAGCGGAGGAGCAACATAGTGCAAATTGCCTAATGATGAGGTGGCTAATCCCACTGCTAGTTTAATTGATACTTAAAGGCCTGCTATCCTCTCTGAAGTGCTGAGAGGCTACAAACTGCCTCGGCCAAGGTTTGGTTCCCTTCCACTCTGCACTCTGGCTCGCTCTCGCATGTTTGCACTCTTGCGTATTAGAGCCGTTTTAATCACTATTATTTTGGGCTTACTTTTCACACCTGTGTGATATTTCAGACCAGTTGTCTCAGAGTTTGTCTTCTCTGTTACAGCTTGAAAACAGAGCTGGTCTGGGTGCTGCTACAGTACCTGTGCAAGTTTTTGCAGAACTGCATAGACGAATTAGCAGAACAATTTTAGCCGGGTGGAGTGACGTAGTCGTTTTGGAACTGACAGTATGTTCTTTGGTTCTCACAGATCTCTGCCTGCATCATCTTGGTCTAATGATGGACTAATCTCTTAAAATGGAATACATTGACTTTCCATTAATTGCCAACAAAAGCCTTCATCAGCCAAATAACAATAGGCAATGCATCTATGTAAACTTCTGCAGTTAATCCAGGCTGGACTTCCAAAACATTACTCATTAACCTAACCAGACACTCTAGTATCTAAAACATACTCTATACTCTAAGTACATAGCGCTAACACTTCTAGCGTATGCAAGCTATTCACAACATAATGCAAATATGTGTTGCATTCTCACTGTTGCCACAAGAGGCGCTGTGGCGTACATTAGTGTTAACTTCTTCTACAATCAGTTTTCTGTTTGTCTCACCAGAGTTGAAGCAATGTCTGCACCACGAGTGTCACTGTTTTGAACATTCCTCCTTTCTTCCAAAACAGGGAAGTTCAAAAAACATGTAATACTGATCCAAACCCATGATATGGTTGAACCAATTGTCCTATGACGGAACGCTGAAATAAACCATTGCAATTCCGATTTGTGATGCTAGTGGTGCAAAATTGTATACATTACCTTTAAAATGGCATGCAACCATAAAACAAAAACATAGGTTGCTCAAATATTACGTTTAAAACTATATTTCTATCAGGAAGACTTGCAGACTTGAGTGACATTTATTTGGTGAATATAAAACATAAAGGTAATGTCTCTCTTTGGCATAGGCCCGCCTGGCGGTCCGAAGAAGTTGTACTCGGAACCGTCATATCCTGCAGGAGATAGGAGGCAGGGGCGAGGAGCCTAGCTCCGTGCAGGACGGGACTCAACTGGTGGAGGTGGGGTGGTGGAGGTTGCCGTGTCAGCACACTGAAACAGCAATGTGATCGATTGTGAGCTGGATTATAAAGCAATGGCTTACATGTGATTGGCTAGGAGTTACCCAGCTAATGGTGCGATGATGTACAGCTGCTAGTCTTCCCGCTAGAACTACGCTGCCTTAAATGCCTTTTCATAAAGTGGGTAAATGCATCTCCTGATCTATAACAAGTTTCTTACTGCAATGATACATTTTTGATCATACAATCTTCATAATCTCATCCTTTTATGGCGTTCGGTTGTCAGAAGTTGCGTCCAATGTAACACAAAAAGTGTTTGTATGAAGTGCACAGTGAAGGTAAATCTCTGAAATAACCACTCAGTTCTTGTTTTGTTCCCTTCCCCCTCACTCTCAACTTCAAGAAGAATTTCTCCCGCTAGAATTCTGGAATGATCATTAACCAAATCCTTTGGTTTCCACTTCCACCCCTCTCCCCCCACCTCCTTGCCAACCTGTTTCTCCTGTTCTGTTTGGTTCCTGGCCCCATATGCCACTTTCCTATTTCCTGGCTGTAGACAGCAGGGAGTAGCTCTATTATCACCTCCACTGAGCTGTCTTTGAATGTGAGAGGCAATTCCATTTCACTTTGCCATGGGGAGGAGGAGGCAGGCGTACTTACCCAGCTCAAAGAAATTGGCTAAGGGTTCATTTTTATAGACGAGAGTGCAAGAACACCGATTTTCCCTCTTGTGTTATTGAGGATTTCGAATGTACTACACTGCAGCCGTGATTGCGATCTCGCAAATTGCTCAATATGGGTTTTGACAAGTGCACACATCAAGACTATTTGTTTGTTTCAGAGAAGGTGTCATCACATATACATATTTCACATTGAGACGTTTATTTATATATTTATGTGTGTCACATTGCTATATGTTTTTTTGTATAAAACAAAAAAAATAACCTATTTGCCAATGGGGTAAGTACAATTAACTTAATTAAAATATATTGCCTGAAAGTCTTAAAACGTACACAATTGTGCTCCTCTTGGTTGAAGGATATTTCGATATTTATACGCGAAAACAAAGACAATGAAAACCATGAACCCTTCACGTAACATTGTATTTGTAGCGACTTTTACATTAAAATATCAACTGTTTCCTCCCTTAATTTGTTTCAATTAAATGTACAAAACTCTACTCTACGCAAGTGCATCAACACAAATGCTTTTGAAAAGCTATTTATAAAGCAATGCAAGTACGTGTTGCATTATTTTGCATTGCCACAGGAGGTGCTGTAGAGTGCATTAACATAAAACTGTCTTCTTCTACGGTAAATGTTCTTTTTACTCTCACAGCAGAGAAACGGTTTTGAAGGGAATCGTAGATAAAGTTATTTAACAGTCGCCATGTTCATAGCACATCCGGTTCAATGGCACAAACATTTGAAGGTAACTCTATCGCCCCCTGGAGGACTGAGGTTACTTAGCACATGCTAAATAGCTACATTACCATGGTGTTGCATGCTTGCATACTTTTGCATCTGCATACTTGCATAAAATAACTTTCTGGACTAAAGCTCTGAGATTATTTAAACTTTGTGCTTCGCAATGGCGAAAACTGTTTTAGTGTAATATTTGTAATGCAACAATGTGATTTACCTAATTTACATAACGGCTATTCCGCAGAGACTGTGCATGTATTATCTTGGACGTCCACTTATCGTTTCAGTTCAACATCGTGTTTAGTTGCATTATGTTTGTATAATATGTGCAGTTCTGACAGCTAGAACCGAATACAATGTATATCTTGAGAATCGTTGCTTACTGGGGAAAAACTTAGGGGCTAGAAAGGTTTTTTTGTCATTTCGGGTCCGGCCGAATATGTTGAAATTCTCAAAGGAGCCTGATGAAAAATGCACATGCTTGTCTTAAGCTAAAATTGATGTTTTATAAATAATTTCGACCCCACAAACATCAAAGGCCACAATCACAGCGACTCACTGATATTCATTTGGCATAAGTCAGTTTCATTTTTCCAAGCTTTTCATCAGAAATGGCTTAAAAAGTAGAGTTGCTCTGAATCTTTCATGACCGGGGGCCTGCAGGGGACAGTGGCTGATGTTCTGCACTTGTAGACGTCTGAGAGCAATCGGCAGCATCAACAACAAAATGGTCACAAACCCCAGTTGCACTTCCTGGGTCACACGGCCCAATTAATATTTAAAGGGACTAGCGACACACTGAGTGGCTGATAACAGGTCAGTTGCAGGTGATAAAAGTTGGCTTTACTTGGAACATTAGGCCTTTTCTTCAGTATACGATATTATATCTTCTCCATCGTTTAGCCTTGTAATACACTTCACTGATTTAGCTTCGGTTTTCCTTTGAGAAGACTGACAGTGCAATAGATGCAAGAAATAAATTCATCCGTGCATAACTGCCCATGTGACCTGAAAAAATAGCATGTTTCATTTTCATACAATAATGTTATCATACTAAATTGTTAAATAATGTCACTGTGAAAAGTGTTACAATGTCACTTATTGGCTCTGTTCTTAAACTAAGCTGCCTTGCTGTCTTATGCCAAAATAGGGAGTTGCCTTCCAAGGGAACATCCTAACCGAAATGAAACCTCACAAGATACTGACTTGGAACGTTCTACATAGTAGACTGATTTTAGATGCTAATTTTGGGTATTAAATCAATAATACGTATATTTATTATCAATATTTCTAATGCACGGGTGAGCAAATTATGACAGAATTTTAATTTTTGGTTGAGCAATTCCCTTAAAACATATGTTGCTGTGCAAATGTCATTATAGGAGATGTCTGTAGCTAGGAAAAGTTGAGGTTATCATCATCTAAAAGTAGAATTTTTTCAACTTTTTTTAAATTGAATTATAAACATGTTTTGTTAGAATACTTAATTAAAAATCGTGATTTTCTGTGGATTGGTTCTGTTAATGCTGATTATGTGGATATGAAATAATTAGACCAAGTTCAAGTCACACGACCGAGAAGCTACACGCTCACAGACCGACCCTTACCTGCCTTGAAAGGCCAGTGTCCTCATTAGCTTTGCTTTTATGGTGTCAGGTGTGGAAAATAACGACAATAAATAATTCTAATATGCTTTCTATAGTCCACCTTTTGTATTCAAGAAGTTTTTATTGATTTATTTTAAATTAGGTGTCTATCTGCAATTAACACCTTTTTAAAATTTGCAGAACTTGTTGCATTAAAACTCATCATTCACTTGTAGATAATACACATAATAATATCTTGGACTGACTTGAGATAACCACCAAAACATTAGGTCTTAGATAATTGAGCGAGACCCTGAATGGAACGTTCCGGGTTCAATAGAAGTTAAGCTCAATCGACAGCATTTGTGGCATAATGTTGATGACCTTTGTCATCCGTCCTTTTCTTTAAAAACAAAAAGCAAATATTGAGGTTACAATGAGGCACTTATAATGGAAGTCAATGGGGCCAATGTTTTACGAATTTAAAAGCAGAAATGTGAAGCTTATCATTTTTATAAAAGCACTTACATTAATGTTTCTGTTAAAACCCATGTATTATTTGAGCTGTAAAGTTGTTTAAATTGTCATTTTTACAGTCATTTTAGGGTTTTAGGGTAGCGCATTACATCGTCATGGCAACAAAGTTGTAACATTGGCTATATCTTTACACAGAAAATGTTAGTGTGTGATTTTATCACGTTACAATCATGTTAACGTGCATATTGTTTATGTCTTCTGGCTATACTACTGAAACAGTGAGTATTTTAACATGTATGGACTGGCCCCCATTCACTTCCATTGTAAGTGCCTCACTGGAACCACGAATTTTGCTTCGTTTTTATTTATAAACGAGTTAAGAGTCTAACTTAATTTTTGTGGTTGAAAAGGTTCTTAGAGTGGCCAGTGCGATCCGTGGTAGCAGAAATGTCAATTTTCATTCCGGCATCAATTTTGCATCAATTCAAGAGTGAAATATTGAGTGCATATTGAGAGGGTCAGCGCATATGCGTTCATGTGTATTTGTGCCCATCGCAGGTAAATCTGGCTCCTTTACTAGTCTGCGGTAGATACAAAGAGGAGAACATCAGTGACACCTGAGCAGGGGACGTAAAAGGACATCAATAATGAGAGGTGTGGGAGTGTGTCTCAAGGGACGACACGGGCCCGAGTTTGCTGCACAGAGGCTAATAAGGGTTTAAAAGCCACAACTGTCCACACAGCCCACGCCAGCCCACCACCCGTCTTTCTTTTCCAAAGAGCTGCCTGATGCTTTGTGACAGGCCTCAGCTGCAACCGCAGGGGACCACGGCGGCCACTGGTTATGTCAGCATCAAACAATGAAGCCGGCACCTATTAAAGCAAGCCGAGACGTTGATTAGAGGACGTCGCTAGAACAACGAGACACTTTGAATATTCCTTTTCAAATCGACAAATAAAGACATCAAAGTTCAGCTTGACTTCACAGCTTGATTTTTAAAAAATGGCATCTGGCAAACAACTTATAAATAACTCAAGGGCCATCTTAAATGCATTCCCATGAAATTTTTAGTGACGCTGTAATGTAAGCTACTACCTGTCATGAATCACAAATAACCTTGGCCCTCGCTCTCTCAGTCATCTCTCGGTGTGTTTACCCTGATGTCCATCAGTTCGCCGTCTTTCTCTCCGAGATTCACGCAGAAAGCAATCTCTTCTGACTGGGGCAGGCTTCCCTGTCCCCGTATCCGAGCTGGCAATAATTTTGTTGTCATTTAAGTGTGCAGTGACCACATCATTGATGTGACAGAGCCGGGCATTAGGTAAAGTCCCTCGACTGGTGCTCACTTACAGAAGCTGCCTCGATGTGTCGTTGACGCTGATTAGATTAGACCAGGCTGGCAAACACGCACCTTGGCGACAAGACTTTGCAACAAAGCTTCTTGATTTGGTCCTCGGGCAACCTCTGAAAACTTTAATATGTGCCACACAAGGCTTGAGCTAATATTTTGTCCTTGTCATTGGTATGGACATTGGCGTTGTCGTCGCACTGTGGCTTAGTAGACAGATCATGTTTCCATCCGTCATTTGGCTTGTTCTTATAGGCTGTTGTTGGCATTTTACGACTAATGAATGCCACAATAAAGAAGAATCTGTGATACGACCCCAGATAAACACCTCCAAGCTGATGTCATCTCTACAAGCTGTTTCACAGGTGATGCATTATTAGACGTTCTTTCAATATCAGTGCAACACTCCTTTCCTCACCTTCAGGTCATTAGAAAATTTCCTGCAAAATTGGTTCACCTGTCATTCATAAAGATCTATACACCCCTTGCATTGTTCATTAATAAAACGTATTGGCTAATTTTATGTACTTTTAGCTGCCATTAAGTGTGTTGTGCTCTCATCTCAGCTTAACACATTTTAGTTTTAATCTATCCTGCAGAATTAAGCAGATTTTCCTCTAAAATCCATGCAGAAAATGGGGGAAAACCTCTGAAAATTGCATCTGGGCCTGATTGTCATATTTTTAATCTTCTCAGGATACTAGAGATCAGAATCAACAAGAACAACAGCAGCAGCAGTCGGTTCAACAGCGGTTCCTAGTTGTTCTTTTCAGGTAATGGTTTGCAAAGTAACATTTGGCTTACTTTGGCTGGTTTGTTAGCGGCAGCGGTTCGGGACATGCGACTAAAAGCACTTATCTCATTGGTTGATCAGTTTTATTCGCAAATCTTCCGATTGTTTGCGGATGATTTGTCAGACTCGGGGTGAATAGCGCCTTAGAAATCCATTGTTCCTAATTCCTATTCAGAAGCTCATTCGCAATCAAATTCGTGCTTGGTGTGAATAGGCCTTTAGGTTGTATTCCAATGACGTGATTTCCTTTTGATCCACCGTGTTGTCATACACAAACATTATGTTTAATTCGTCTTGTAAGCCCATTAGAGACACATATGCGTAACGCAAACACAACAGCTGCTTGTGTAGGTCAGTGCAGCATGTTTGTACCCACCTGATGATGGAAAAGCTCCCTATCCAACACAATGACCCCCCAAGGGACCGGCTGGCCTTACCGTTCCTAATCACGACGGCCCCTCGGCGGTTGTGGCCACTGACTGTGCTAATAAGTGCAAAGTACAGGGGGCTAATGCACAACAAAAGCAGAGGACAAAAAAACAAGTCGGGGGAGAAAAACACACTCTTCAGGCAGGCGCATGCACAGTTAACTCAACAATAAGGCCTCCAAGCCTGACAGTAGCCTATTAAAGAGGAGGAGAACGAGAGGAAAGGCAAATAATCCGGTAATGAGGAGGCGAAGATGGCTGCTTACCCTGCTGGTAGGGTGCAGGCAAGCCCGTGCTTGCATGATTCTGGAGAATAGATTACTGGACCCCGTTGCCCTGTTATAATGACCCTTCTCGTTAGCCTCAGAGATGGACGCCTCTTCATTTGAACACAGAACAACTCACCTCTGCCTGCGGCCCCTTTCTGAGAGACAAGAGCTGTTTTGCATCCCTCAGCACACGTTTTCTTTGAGCTGCAAATCATTTGTGACATTTCAACGTGCAAGGAAGTACATCGCTTATGTGAAAATATTGCTTATGTTTAGTGGAGATTAACTTTAATGTCTTTGTGTCTGGTGTCCCCAATGATTTAGGTGTAAACATAATGGCAGTTTCAAAATGATCCTTTTTGAATTCTTGCAATACGTTCCTCTGAAGTTACAAAAACCCATTTGACAGGTGTTAATAAAGCATTAACCCTCTAGGTATGTTGTTTCTGTTTGAGTTCCAATTGGCCTCGGCAAAAAATGCATTTCAGATAAAATAACAAAAAATAAATAAATAAAAACGTTAAAAAAAAATCTTAAAAATGTATCATGTAAAAATCTATTGCATTTAAACATGTTTTTGGGAAATAATGTTACACAGTGATTCTAAACTGATGGGTTGTGATCCAAAGATAATTTGCAGGTCTGTTCTGATGGGGTCACGGACAGCAGGGAATAAACTTTAACTAACCATATAGTCATGAATAATTCATTATGATAGTAAAATAAACAGTCATATCACCTTCTAAATAGTGAGAAAAAGACACTTCCCATATCTTTTCTTGTAGATGTCAAAGGCTGTGCACCCAATCAAACTCTTGTTATTTTGGCACAAATTCATATTTTACTTGTAGATAAACAATATTTGGCCCAGTGTATGTTCAATATGTTAGACTGGTAAATCACACGTGTCATTTAAGAATGTACAAAATTGTCAATTTCCTATCCAGCCTATGTCATGTTATATATTTTCATATTGTTGGGCTTGTGCAGTTCATGGTAATATTAATAAACTAAAATGTCTATTAATAGACAGGGTAAATATGGTAAAATTTTGGTATGGTGTTGGGTCACCACTAAAATCTTGGTCCTGAAGAAAACACAATAGAAGACCATTTATAACACACACACACACACACACACACACACACACACACACACACAGCACACACACGCACACACACACACACACACGCACACACACACACACACACACACACACATGTTGGTCTACCTATCATTATGAGGACTTTCCATAGACATAATGTTTTTTTATGATTTCTATACTGTACAAACTATAGATTCTATCTACTAAACTTCACACAACCACTAAACCTAACACAACCCCTAAACCCAACACAACCCCTAAACCTCACACAACCCCTAAACCCAACACAACCACTAAACCTCACACAACCCCTAAACCCAACACAACCCCTAAACCCAACACAACCCCTAAACCCGACACAACCACTAAACCTCACAAAACCCCTAAACCCAACACAACCCCTAAACCCAACACAACCCCTAAACCTGACACAAACACTAAACCTCACACAACCCCTAAACCTAACACAACCCCTAAACCTCACACAACCCCTAAACCCAACACAACCCCTAAACCCAACTCAACCCCTAAACCCGACACAACCCCTAAATCCGACACAACCCCTAAACCCAACACAACCCCTAAACCCAACACAACCCCTAAACCCAACTCAACCCCTAAACCCGACACAACCCCTAAATCCGACACAACCCCTAAACCCAACACAACCCCTAAACCCAACTCAACCCCTAAACCTAACACAACCCCTAAACCTAAAAAAACCCCTAAACCCAACACATCCCCTAAATCCGACACAACCCCTAAACCCAACACAACCCCTAAACCCAACACAACCCCTAAACCCAACTCAACCCCTAAACCCAACACAACCCCTAAACCTAACAAAACCCCTAAACCCAACACATCCCCTAAACCCAACACAACCCCTAAACCCAAAAAAACCCCTAGACAAAACACAACCCCTAAACCCGACACAACCCCTAAACACGACACAACCCCTAAACCCTACACAACCCCTAAACCCAACAAAACCCCTAGACCCAACACAACCCCTAAACCCAACACATCCCCTAAACCAAACACAACCCCTAAACCCAACACAACCCCTAAACCTAACACATCCCCTAAACCACACACATCCCCTAAACCTCACACAACCCCTAAACCCAACAAAACCCCTAGACCCGACACAAACACCTAAACGTAACACAACCCCTAAACCCCACACAACCCCTAAACCCAACACAACCCCTAAACCCGACACAACCACTAAACCTAACACAACCCCTAAACCTCACACAACCCCTAAACCCAACACAACCCCTAAACCCGACACAACCACTAAACCTCACACAACCCCTAAACCTAACACAACCCCTAAACCTCACACAACCCCTAAACCCAACACAACCCCTAAACCCAACCCAACCCCTAAACCCGACACAACCCCTAAATCCGACACAACCCCTAAACCCAACACAACCCCTAAACCTAACAAAACCCCTAAACCCAACACATCCCCTAAACCCAACACAACCCCTAAACCTAACAAAACCCCTAGACCAAACACAACCCCTAAACCCGACACAACCCCTAAACACGACACAACCCCTAAACCCTACACAACCCCTAAACCCAACACAACCCCTAAACCTAACAAAACCCCTAAACCCAACACATCCCCTAAACCCAACACAACCCCTAAACCTAACAAAACCCCTAGACCAAACACAACCCCTAAACCCGACACAACCCCTAAACACGACACAACCCCTAAACCCTACACAACCCCTAAACCCAACAAAACCCCTAGACCCAACACAACCCCTAAACCCAACACATCCCCTAAACCAAATACAACCCCTAAACCCTACACAACCCCTAAACCTAACACATCCCCTAAACCACACACATCCCCTAAACCTCAAACAACCCCTAAACCCAACAAAACCCCTAGACTCGACACAAACACCTAAACCTAACACAACCCCTAAACCCAACACAATCCCTAAACCTAACAAAACCCCTGACCCGACACAACCCCTAAACCCAACACAACCCCTAAACCCGACACAACCCCTAAACCCAACACAACCCCTAAACCTAACAAAACCCCTGACCCAACACAACCCCTAAACCCAACATAACCCCTAAACCCGACACAACCCCTAAACCCGACACAACCCCTAAACCCAACACAACCCCTAAACCCAACAAAACCCCTAGACCAACACAATCCCTAAACCCTACACAACCCCTAAACCCGACACAACCCCTAAACCCTACACAACCCCTAAACCCGACACACCTCCTAAACCCGACACAACCCCTAAACCCGAAAAACCCCTAGACCTGACACAATCCCTAAACCCAACACAACCCCTAAACCTACACAACCCCTAAACCCAACACAACCCCTAAACCTAACACATTCCCTAAACCTCACACATCCCCTAAACCTCACACAACCCCTAAACCCAACAAAATCCCTAGACCCGACACAACCCCTAAACCCAACACAACCCCTAAACCCAACAAATACCCCTAGACCCAACACAACCCCTAAACCCAACACAACCCCTAATTCCAACACATCCCCTAAACCTCACACAACCCCTAAACCCAACACAACCCCTAAACCCTACACAACCCCTAAACCCAACACAACCCCTAAACCCTACACAACCCCTAAACCCAACACAACCCCTAAACCTAACACATCCCCTAAACCTCACACATCCCCTAAACCTCACACAACCCCTAAACCCAACAAAATCCCTAAACCCGACACAACCCCTAAACCCAACACAACCCCTAAACCCAACTCAACCCCTAAACCCGACACAACCCCTAAACCCGACACAACCCCTAAACCCAACAAAACCCCTAGACCCAACACAATCCCTACACAACCCCTAAACCCGACACAACCCCTAAACCCTACACAACCCCTAAACCCAACACAACCCCTAAACCCGACACAACCCCTAAACCCAACAAAACCCCTAGACCTGACACAACCCCTAAACCCAACACATCCCCTAAACCCAACACAACCCCTAAACCCTACACAACCCCTAAACCCAACACAACCCCTAAACCTAACACATCCCCTAAACCTCACACATCCCCTAAACCCTACACAACCCCTAAACCCAACACAACCCCTAAACCTAACACATCCCCTAAACCTCACACATCCCCTAAACCTCACACAACCCTTAAACCCAACAAAATCCCTAGACCCGACACAACCCCTAAACCCAACACAACCCCTAAACCCAACACAACCCCTAAACCCAACAAAACCCCTAGACCCAACACAACCCCTAAACCCAACACAACCCCTAAACCCAACACAACCCCTAAACCTCACACAACCCCTAAACCCAACAAAACCCCTAGACCTGACACAACCCCTAAACCCAACATAACCCCTAAACCCAACACAACCCCTAAACCTAACACAACCCCTAAACCCAACACAACCCCTATACCCAACACAACCCCTAAACCCAACACAACCCCTAAACCTAACACAACCCTAAACCCAACAAAACCCCTAGACCCGACACAACCCCTAAACCCAACACAACCCTAAACCCAACACAACCCCTAAACCCGACACAACCCCTAAACCCAACACAACCCCTATACCCAACAAAACCCCTAGACCCGACACAACCCCTAAACCCAACACAACCCTAAACCCAACACAACCCCTAAACCCGACACAACCCCTATACCCAACACAACCCCTAAACCCGACACAACCCCTAAACCCTACACAACCCCTAAACCTAACACATCCCCTAAACCTCACACATCCCCTAAACCTCACACAACCCCTAAACCCAACAAAACCCCTAGACCCGACACAACCCCTAAACCTAACACAACCCCTAAACCCAACACAATCCCTAAACCTAACAAAACCCTTAGACCCGACACAACCCCTAAACCCAACACACCCCCTAAACCCAACACAACCCCTAAAACCGACACAACCCTAAACTCAACACAACCCCTAAACCCGACACAACCCGTAAACCCGACACAACCCCTAAACCCGACATAACCCCTAAACCCTACACAACCCCTAAACCCAACACAACCCCTAAAACTAACACATCCCCTAAACCTCACACATCCCCTAAACCTCACACAACCCCTAAACCTAACACAGCCCCTAAACCCAACCCAACCCCTAAACCCAACACACCCCCTAAACCCGACACAACCCCTAAACCTAACAAAAACCCTAGACCCGACACAACCCATAAACCGAACACAACCCCTAAACCTAACACATCCCCTAAACCTCACACATCCCCTAAACCTCACACAATCCCTAAACCCAACAAAATCCCTAGACCCGACACAACCCCTAAACCCAACACAACCCCTAAACCCAACACATCCCCTAAACCCAACACAACCCCTAATCCCAACAAAACCCCTAGACCCAACACAACCCCTAAACCCAACACAACCCCTAAACCCAACACATCCCCTAAACCTCACACAACCCCTAAACCCAACAAAACCCCTAGACCCGACACAACCCCTAAACCCAACATAACCCCTAAATCCAACACAACCCCTAAACCTAACACAACCCCTAAACCCAACACAACCCCTAAACCTAACACAACCCTAAACCCAACAAAACCCCTAGACCCTACACACCCCTAAACCCAACACAACCCCTAAACCTAACACATCCCCTAAACCCTACACAACCCCTAAACCCAACACAACCCCTAAACCTAACACATCCCCTAAACCTCACACATCCCCTAAACCTCACACAACCCCTAAACCCAACAAAATCCCTAGACCCGACACAACCCCTAAACCCAACACAACCCCTAAACCCAACACATCCCCTAAACCCAACACAACCCCTAAACCCAACAAAACCCCTAGACCAAACACAACCCCTAAACCCAACACAACCCCTAAACCTAACACATCCCCTAAACCCAACAAAACCCCTAGACCTGACACAACCCCTAAACCCAACATAACCCCTAAACCCAACACAACCCCTAAACCTAACAAAACCCTTAGACCCGACACAACCCCTAAACCCAACACACCCCCAACCCAACACAACCCCTAAACCTAACACAACCCTAAACCCAACAAAACCCCTAGACCCGACACAACCCCTAAACCCAACACAACCCTAAACCCAACACAACCCCTAAACCAGACACAACCCCTAAACCCAACACAACCCCTATACCCAACAAAACCCCTAGACCCGACACAACCCCTAAACCCAACACAACCCTAAACCCAACACAACCCCTAAACCCGACACAACCCCTAAACCCAACACAACCCCTAAACCCGACACAACCCCTAAACCCTACACAACCCCTAAACCTAACACATCCCCTAAACCTCACACATCCCCTAAACCTCACACAACCCCTAAACCCAACAAAACCCCTAGACCCGACACAACCCCTAAACCTAACACAACCCCAAAACCCAACACAATCCCTAAACCTAACAAAACCCTTAGACCCGACACAACCCCTAAACCCAACACACCCCCTAAACCCAACACAACCCCTAAAACCGACACAACCCTAAACTCAACACAACCCCTAGACCCGACACAACCCGTAAACCCGACACAACCCCTAAACCCGACATAACCCCTAAACCCTACACAACCCCTAAACCCAACACAACCCCTAAAACTAACACATCCCCTAAACCTCACACATCCCCTAAACCTCACACAACCCCTAAACCTAACACAGCCCCTAAACCCAACCCAACCCCTAAACCCAACACACCCCCTAAACCCGACACAACCCCTAAACCTAACACAACCCCTAAACCTAACACATCCCCTAAACCCAACACATCCCCTAAACCTCACACAATCCCTAAACCCAACAAACTCCCTAGACCCGACACAACCCCTAAACCCAATACAACCCCTAAACCCAACACATCCCCTAAACCCTACACAACCCCTAATCCCAACAAAACCCCTAGACCCAACACAACCCCTAAACCCAACACAACCCCTAAACCCAACACATCCCCTAAACCTCACACAACCCCTAAACCCAACAAAACCCCTAGACCCGACACAACCCCTAAACCCAACATAACCCCTAAATCCAACACAACCCCTAAACCTAACACAACCCCTAAACCCAACACAACCCCTATACCCAACACAACCCCTAAACCCAACACAACCCCTAAACCTAACACAACCCTAAACCCAACAAAACCCCTAGACCCAGCACAACCCCTAAACCCGACACAACCCCTAAACCCAACAAAACCCCTAAACCCGACACAACCCCTCACAGAAAACATACTGCATTTAAAAAATAGTTTAGTATGATTTTAAGCAATTTGAATTGACACTAGAAATGTCCTCATAAACCACATTTATAGCATAATACCCTTGTAATAACCAGTTTGTAACCTAAAAAAGTCCTCGTAAACCACTTAAACCTGCCCACACACACACACACACACACGCACACGCACGCACAAACACACACACACACACACACACACACACAGTTACACACACACACACACACACACACACACACACACAAACGTGGTGGTCTACCTATCATTATGAGGACTCTCCATAGAAATAATGATTTTTATACTCTACAAACTGTATATTCTATCCACTACCCCTAAACCTAACCCTCACAGAAAACTTTCTGGACTACCGGTGCTTTCTAATTGGTCATAGAGAGTCAGTTGTGGCAGTGAGACAGGTGAGATGAACTGATAAGAAGAGCCTTTTACAGACTAGTGAGTGGGAGCGCGATGTGACTCCTATCAGATGCCCACTGAGATGCTGACATACCTGTTACACTAGAACAGGGCACTGGCACTACTAAGGGGTGATGAGGTAAAACATTAGGTGTAAGCTTTGATTTATTGCTGTCACACCTTTTTAAAAAATATTTTGTAAGTTAAGTAAAAAGTATTTAAATACACAACTGCAGTCAGTTAAAATCATTTTGTTCATATTTATTCTGCGATGCTTTTCTCACCCCTCAAATCCCATACACAAATCTTTTATATGGCAATATATGTAAAACATATAATAAACACATACAGTATAAGCACATGTGTAAAGTATGTATGATGTTCACTGATATGCTATTCACTTCTTTAAACATAGGCTATATATAAAACACAAAAGTATTATTTATATTATTCTATATGGAATAAGATGTGAAGAGGTTTTAATGATTTGCTATCAAACACATTTCTGGACATTTGAGGAAACTGACACGTGGAAAGAGTCATTTGAATTGCATTATACTGTATGTCTCCATGAAAGGTTCTTTGGAAAACTTTGCGTCTGCGCCATACACTCGGTTGGCTCAGCTCCCCAAACCTCAGAACTGTCCAGCAGCCAACATGGAATTCCCTCGAAACGGAAAAATATATTTGAAGAATTTCCGATGCCATTTACATGCCTTTAAGTGTTAAATTAAATAAGCATCTAAACGACTGTAATTGATCGTGCCTTGTATTGGCAGTAGCTACAAGACGCGAGTTAGAGCTGTTAAATGCATTGCTCTCACTTATATGTAGAAACTGCGATTCTGATTAGACATATTATGTTTGATTTATTTTAGAATGCCAAGTAATCCCATATCAATTTAATTTTGCCACGTGCCACGTATTTACCTAAATATGCTTGGATTGCCGTGCGCGTGATGTTATTCTTTCCGGCATATTTTGAAGCGCAGCGCGTTGAACGCATCAGTCCATCCTCATACAATATTTATGTGTCTAGGGACCAGTAAACAGATCTTAAAAATAAGGCAATAATTTCACGCTATAACGCAAACATGTTAGAGGATGAGGCGCATTTCATGCGCTTTAATAATGAATAAATTATTACAGGCTTTCTTTTCGCATAAATACGCAAATACTGTATATTCACACATTGGCCGGTGTGATGAGGTGAATTGTACACCCAAACATAAGTTTAGCCGACTTAATATGTGCACGTGTTTTGCATGCATTCTAACGAAAGACAAAACAAAAAAAGAAGAAATTTGCACTATTTAGTCCTGAAGAAATACACGGCTCCCAATTTTCAGATTCTATAGTAGCTATACAAACACGGATGACCACCAGTGGTGAACACACAGTGGCTCGTAAGCCTCCTTGATTACGCTAATTAAGTCCTGTCTAATTAAATTACTGTCTCGTGTTAACCAATAGCAAAAGCTGATTCGTTAACGATGCAGACCGATGAATGAAAAGTAAAGCCTTATCTGATTGCAGCTTAATGTCAATTGGCTAATTTGCCGTCTTGCGCAAAGTTGCTCGATCCGCAGGAAGGCGTTTTCTCTGGCGCTCGCACATCGGTCGCGTTAATTGCTATTTGTCATCGAGCTATGCAGCTCGAGTGTTGCATCTCGCCAGCCCTCGCGCGCTACGAGAAGTGTGTGATTGTGGGCAGTGGCTACACAAACTCTGAAGGATCTGAGCTCGCCTTGCAGGACTACCCTATTATATCCATCGGTGACAACCTGGAGAGAAGTTCACCTCTGAAAAAAAACTCCACTGGGATGACGAATCAGTCAGAGGCAGACAATTTCACCGACTCGAAGGACTCATCGGGGGACGTCCAGCGAGGCAAACTCTCTCCTGATCTTGACGGAGTCACTGACAGTCGTCACAATTTCAATGGATCTGCAGGAGAACGCTATCTCCTGTCTCAGTCCAGTCAATTTCAGCCGAGTACCACCACCATGTTCCCCTACCCGAGTCAGCATGGACCGACGCACCCAGCCTTTTCCATCGGAAGCCCGAGTCGATACATGGCACACCATCCGGTGATAACGAATGGAGCCTACAACAGTCTGCTGGGCAACACTTCTCCTCAAGGCTACCCGACCGCAGGCTACCCGTACGCGCAGCAGTACGGACACGCGTATCAAGGGACGGCTTTCTACCAGTTTTCCTCGGCTCAGGCCGGGTTTGTGCCCGGTAAATCGCAGGTCTACCTCTGCAACAGGGCCCTGTGGCTTAAATTTCACAGACATCAAACAGAGATGATTATTACCAAGCAAGGACGGTAGGTGCTTTATAATTTTAGGTGTAACAGCCGATTTCAAAAACGTTTCTTTACGTAATACATACGCAATTTTTGGCCAAAAATGGGATGTTGCATGTTTTCGTTTTGCGCATTTTTCGTTTTTGCGTCTTTGTAACAAATTAAGGTAAACAAAAAAATAAATACTATTAAAAAAAAAACTGCTGAGCCTTTTTCTTTCTTTCTTTCTTTCTTTCTTTCTTTCTTTCGTTCTTTCGTTCTTTCTTTCTTTCTTTCTTTTGCGTTATTCAAGAACAGATTTTTTTTTAAATTAGATTCGATCATTATAATTAGATTAACAGTTGTTTATCCTTTCTATTCCTTTTTGTGTAATTAACTTTTAATCAGTCATTATTTATCCAAAGCGCCTATAACTCGTTATTTTTTAATATTTTCTATTTTTGCTTTAAAACAAATATTTAGGTAAATAAAAGTGATTAAATTACTAAATTAAAACATTGCAATCATATGTTTGCTTGCTGTACCACAGTTATGCGCATTGACATTTTTTCTTTTTATGTACCCTCAGGCGAATGTTCCCGTTCTTGAGTTTCAATATATCTGGTCTTGACCCGACGGCGCATTACAATATTTTTGTGGACGTTATTCTTGCGGATCCAAATCACTGGCGTTTTCAAGGAGGAAAATGGGTCCCGTGCGGAAAAGCAGACACAAATGTAACAGGTGAGTTTAGGACAATTTAATATGAATGAAGTTCAAAGCATTTTATTATTATTGTTATTGTTGTTGTTGTTATCATCATCATCATCATCATAATTATATCTATTATTGTTTTTATTAACTGTAGTAATAACACTTATTGATTCGACCAGTAACATAATAACAAAATAACATCAGTAATAACAATTATTAATTCAAACGGATTTATTTAGAGGATTAATTTGCTATTTAGAGGTATAGGCTATAGACAAGTATCCTTTTGAGAAGAGAATATCTTTGTTAATTTTGTCTTGGCACAACACTGACATATTCCAAATGTGATTTCTGAACAGGTAACAGGGTTTACATGCACCCCGATTCGCCCAACACCGGTGCGCACTGGATGCGCCAAGAGATATCCTTTGGAAAACTCAAACTAACCAACAACAAAGGCGCATCTAACAACACAGGGCAGGTCAGTTAGATTATAAATCATAATAATGAAACATTAATAGCCGCTATTTAGGCTACAGTAGAAATAACAACTTTGATGTGCATTTCTGGCATGTGTTATATATGTATATGTGTGTGTGTTAGGAATTACATTTATACAATGCAACATATTTTTCATGGTTATAATAATTACTACGATTAATAAAAGCATGTAATTTCAAGTAGCTCCAAAAAATAATTACATGCAGTTTAGAAGTATTATGCACATATAAACGTAGGAAAATAACAAGAACACAAATGCAGTGATCATGTTGTTTATTACCCTGTAAACACTAAAAATGTAATCAGGTTGATTCAGACATGTCACATAATATTTTTGACTTGAATAAAATCGGTCAGTTTTGATGTTAACGAATGAATGACATTTTTAGGATACCTGAAATGATTTTTTTTTTCTACAGTAGGATGTAGCTAAATTCGGTTAATATTGGTGCATTAAATCGAATTCTCTATGCGTGCGCAAGGAAGCATGTTAACGTTCTCTGACGGTCTCGTTTATTCGCCTGAATTCCTACAGATGGTGGTCCTGCAGTCTCTGCATAAATACCAGCCTCGACTGCATGTGGTCCAGGTGAACGAGGACGGAACCGAGGATACGAGCCAACCTGACCGCGTGCAGGCCTTCACTTTCCCGGAGACGCAGTTTATCGCGGTCACCGCTTATCAAAATACTGACGTAAGGAAGAAATCATAACTTTTGATCAGATATCAGATTATGCTGGGAAACGTTATGATTTATGGATTATTCTGTCGGTTTCTGTTACAGATCACACAGTTAAAAATCGACCACAATCCATTTGCAAAAGGATTCCGGGACAATTATGACACGTAAGTCTGTTTCTTGTTTGACAGATTTTTCCCATCCTCATTTAGCCTGTGCGCATTTATTTTTTCGCGCTTTATATTTAAAGATCTCGGAAGAATAACAATTGCTCATATCGAACATAATAAAATATTATTTCATGTGCACTTGCTGTTTAAGCACACACACACACACACACACACACACACACACACACACACACACACACACACACACACACACACACACACACACACACACACACACACACGTAGTGTTTCCATGTTTTATGGGGACTTTCCATAGACATAATGGTTTTTATACTGTACAAACTTTATATTCTATCCCCTAAACCTAACCCTACCCCTAAACCTAACCCTCACAGAAAACTTTCTGCATTTTTACATTTTCAAAAAACATAATTTAGTATGATTTATAAGCTGTATTCTTCATTGGGACTGACAAAATGTCCCCACAAGGTCAAACAATTCGGGTTTTACTATCCTTATGGGGACATTTGGTCCCCACAAAGTGATAAATACACACACACACACACACACGCACGCACACGCACATGCACACACACACACACACACAACGATGATTTTATTAATTGGAATTTTTCTATTGACCGATGTAGGGACCCAGTTTTGTGAGCAGGGTGCCAAGTCTCAAGACATAGCCTAAATAGAGTATCTTCATGCTCTGAGAACACCTGTCAGCTTTTGGGCATCTGATGTTTTTCCCGAGAAGACTATTGGCATGCACACTGTTCCTCGACGACCAAGATACGTTTTGGAAAGCTTAACATTTCAACAGAAACATTTTTGACCTCTTTTAGTATTGCATTTTGCATTCTCATTAACAAAATAAACGAGACGCACACACATTTTCCGTGCACAGTGTGCATGTGTTCATTTGCGCAATTACGCACAGAATGGAAAATTGATATTGAACAAAGTTTTTCCCCTTGAATGTCTATTACGCATTGGCAACGCTTTATTTACGCCGACATGCTACGCCTCTCATATGCAACATTAACGTGTTTGTCCACCATCTTTCTCCAGTGTCTACACAGGTTGTGACATTGATCGGTTGACGCCGTCCCCGGGTGACTCGCCGCGCTCTCAGATCATGCCTGGCGCAAGATATGCCATGGCTGGTTCTTTCCTGCAGGACCAATTTGTGAGCTCGTATGCCAAGTCCCGCTTTCACCCTGGCGTCGGAGGCGCTCCTGGCACGGACCGCAGCGTCCCACTTAGTAACAGCTTGCTCTCCCCGCAACAAGCCGAGGAGACCACGGTGGCATCCCCGCAGCGATGGTTTGTCACCCCTGCCAACAACCGACTGGACTTTGCCGCCTCGGCATACGATGCCGCCGCTGCTGCTGATTTCGCTGGTAACGCGGCCACCCTTCTGTCGTACGCAGCTGCCGGAGTGAAAGCGCTGCCCCTGCCCGGGGCGGGATGCTCCAACAGGCCTCTGGGGTATTACGGCGAGCCGCCGGGATGGGGCACTCGGACCCCGCCGCAATATTGCAGCAAGTCAAGCTCCGTCCTCTCCTGCTGGCCGTCCAACTCCATGGGGAGCACCAGAACGACGACCTCCAGTTACCTGCTACCTGGCCTCGAGGACGGCGACGCCATCGCGGCCGACAGGTCACCTGACGAATCCAAACCAAAAGACCTGTCTGAATCCAGCTGGATAGAAACGCCGTCCTCAATTAAATCCATCGACTCGAGCGATTCTGGGATTTTTGAGCAAGCCAAGCGGAGGAGGATTTCGCCATCTGCCACGCCGGTTTCAGAAACCTCGTCTCCGTTAAAATCCGAAATGTTAACGCCGAGGGAATGCGAGAAAAACTGCTCCAAGGACATCGGCTACTACAGCTTTTACCCCCACAGTTAGAAACTGGGAAGAACTCATGCATCATGGCTAATATGCTCAAGGAGTGATTTATAATCTATTTATTCCTATTTATGTGCTTAGTAATTTATTACTGGGGTATTTATTCATCCATCGGACCGAACTTGGTCGCGTCGTTCAAAGGACGGTTTGACATGAAAAAGCGACATTTATTTAAGGTTTTAACTGTTAACTGTCCTATTGTAAGTATGAAAGTACTGTACATATTTGTACTTATCTATCCATTTCTGGTTTTCCCGTTCAGTGTGGATGTACAATATGGCAAAAACAGAATAGTTTCATGTTTGAATGTACTTAGTAGCCTACATTGAGTGTTCGTTTGTTTGAATAGCTACATATATTCAATATTTTGATGTTTAAAACACGATGTTGCTCACCTGTTGAAGGGACCACCTAAAGAGTTGATCTGACAGAAAAAAAAAACATGTCTTGTCAGATGTCGGCTTATATTGATGTTGCTTCTTACAGTCGCATTGTCTGTTCGGGAATATCATATAGTCAGTAGTTTCATCGTTCTTGGCATTTCCATTTTGTGGACGTTGTTGTAAAGTTGTCAGAGCATATGTTTATACCACACAAGCGTAAAATCGTGGTTATCTCATTACCCTTGAATAGAGATAAAACAGACTACGTATTACCGACTCGGACATTTTTCATGTGTGTTTCATAGGCTGTTCTCTCATGAGGAAAAACGCGAATTAGGCGTGCTGATGTGTAAAGGTCATGTAACTGCGGTGTGCTTACTTGCAATAAATATGTAAGAATGTGAAAACCCTGCATGGCGAAACACATGAATCCAAACTGGTTCCAAAAGCTAATAATTCTGTTCCAAAAGAGCTCCAAGTCACAATGGGAATATCGTTCCATTTTTTTGTTGCCTGTTCGGTACATTTGCCAAATAAAATGTTAACAGTAAAGCATTGCAACAGATGATGCATTTGTTGGATGCTTTTATCCAAAGCGACTTACAGTGCACTTATTACAGGGACAATCCCCCCAGAGCAACCTGGAGTTAAGTGGTGGCTTTGGGGATCGAACCAGCAACCTCCTGATTACCATTTCATTGCTTTAGCCCACTAGGCCACCACCACTCTACATTAGAGTTAGAGTACAACTCAAGTAACACTGGTTTTAATAGTAACACAAACACTTGATCAACATATTTCACAAGAAGTTTTTTGATGAAATGCAAGAATAGAAGATGAAGAATGAAGTTGGTTTTACGAACAGCATCATTTGTTTGCAGATTGCTCATGGTTAAATATTTCGATATATAATGCAATTAATTCTATTTTAAAGTGGGTCCCACTGCATTCATTTTAACAACACAAAATCTAAATAAACAGAAATAAAATCGAATAATAATAATGCAGTTTATTTTAAGTCGCGTTTTACAAACAAGATTTAATTTACAAGGAGACAAATGGGAGGTCGCACATACAATACATGGGTGTAAATGAGCATTCAGCTCTTGCCAAATAACAAACAAACAAACAAACAATACAAAAAAGACTTGGGAGCTACTATTACAGCTTTAGAAACATGATAACACTTTCTAACATGATTTCATAAATCGTCCAGAGTTGTGAATAAATCTCCAAAAATATTTGAGCATTTTTAAAAGCATTTTAATGTCATAACAAAATTACATCAAATTTAATTGTGTGCTGTTTAATTGAATTAAATGAATAAAACTTAAAATATGTAGTTATTTAATGTTAGTTTTATTGAAGATTACTCCATTCGATTTGATGTATTTTTGATATGAAATTTAAATGCATTATTATTATTATTATTATTATATTTGAGTGTATAGCTTATAGTATCTTTAAATCCGTGCTATTAGGGAAACGTGATGAGCAGTGTGGCCTCTTCTCTGAGCATGCTTCATAGGTCTTTTATTTTGTATGAGCTAATTTGTAATCTTTTGCCAGAATTCAGTCAGTCCTTTTTGGATTAGTCCACAAATATTCGTTATGAACACAAAAAATAATGTCTCTAAAGCAGCCAAATGAGAAAACCTGCATGCTGTTTGAGTGTTTGCTGCCTCCTTGTGGTTCACTTACTGTATAGACTACCTGCGGTGAATGAAATAATCTTATACAATATGAAATAATCATAATTAAATCATAATTTTAGTCAGATTTATCATATGTAATTATTAAGATATTTTCATCTAAAAAAAAAAAGCACAGTTCAATGTTTCATTTCGAAAATGTAATGTGTAAGAAAAAGCCAGAACGGGATGTCAGTGCCCCATCCATAAAAATAACTTTAGACAGGATGGACACTTTCCATTTTTGCCCTGCAAAGGCTAAGGGGCTCTCCCTGGGTGTTTACTGGGGGTACCTAACATCAGCGGCTTGGCAGAATAGATCAGGGGCTAAAGCCCCACATGCCCCACCACTCACCAAAAAAACTTTTTTTAAATATCAGCTTCACCCCAATAATTTAAGAAGTTCAGCCATAGTGCAGGCCTGACAGTGGTAGTACAGATGGCAGATGTAAAAGCGTATAGCTGTGTAGCTGAGCGATGTTGATTGCCCATAATACAAAAACAGTGACTAGAGTTAAGACACAATAGAGAGTGCTGTTGGCAAAAGTGAGTGTTATGAAAGTGTACATCTGCATTATAATGCATTAAGCATACATATAAACATATCTGAGTCGTATGTTTACACTGAGTGCTAGTGGTCACACTTTTATAATTCAGTGAATGTTTCTCAGAATTGGTTTATTTCTTAAAGTCAATTTTTGAAGAGGCATCTTAATGCAAAAGGCTATTTAACTTTGTGTAGCTCATTGAACACATTTTGACTTTTTGTGACTACAATACATGGGGTAAGTTGTCATAAAGGGCCTATTACAGCCTGTGAGCTCAATTTAAACAGTGAAGCAAATTATGACGCACAAAATGATTCATGAAACAGCAAAATGACAAATTAAATCCATTTACAACATATAAAACACATATGATGACTTGCCCAATACTGACATTTATTATAAAAATATTCTTGTCCTGAGAACACGGTTCAATGTGTCACTTAAAACCTACCTTAATTACTGTATATAGTCTGAATGTACGCCAGTGTGATTTTATTGTGTTCACATGCTTACCCGCCATCTATTACAAAAATACATGAAATTGGAATTTTAATTGGGAGGATAGAATTCACAAAAATGGGAAATTCTGTAATAATTTTCTCACCCTCATGAGGTTCCAAACCCCACATGACTTTATATATATATATATCATATTTTGTGTTCCAAGAAAGAATGAAAATCATACCGGTTTGGAACAACATTAGGGTGAGTAAATGATGACACAATTTAAAATTTGGGGTGAACTATCCCTTTAAGATGTTATTAAAAGCAACATACAAAACTCACTTCTTGAAACCAAACATTTGTGCATTTGGACATATCACTCAATACATTATAGTGACGGAGACTGCTCTTGTGTGACAATTTGCCCCGATCGATCAGCCTTATAATGAATTAAGCATATCTGAATTCTCAGCAACCAAAATGAATCAGACTTTTACAGTTTTGTGACTATACTCATATACTTTACTCTCTATTAGCACGCTGTTAGTGCTATTTGACGGGCTAATCTCTCTTCAAAGTGCAGTACAAAAATATTAAGAGGCACTATAGTAAGATATGAATACCCCCTCCCTTCTGGTGCGTCACACAGCAGCTAACACGCGCCATTATAAGCGAGAATAAAATCTCCGCGCCCCTTCAACAGCACTAATATCACTTTGCTAAATATGTGACCGGAGGCTCCGGAGCGTCTCTGCACTGACAGCGTGCTGCCGCTGAACACGAACCGGAGCGCGATAGTGAGCAGCTGTTCTACAGGTACAGGAAGATGGACGCAAAGGACCAAAGCGCACAAATGGAGCCTTTACTGGCGACGGTAAGATGCTCTTTTTAACTCAGTCTTGAATTCAACACATCATATGCAGCACACGTTGGAATTGGTTACTAAATCTGTCCGATCTGTGAAATGATCATGCGTTCTGGTTTTAGGCGAATCAATGTAACAGATACTTTTAGCATCCGTGAATGGATCACACTTGTTTTCCTTTTCGTGCTTTGCGCATTTTGCAGTTACGCTGGTGCATGTAGCGCGCGACATTTCACAGTTGTTCACATTGCATGACTAAATGTTGCGGCTTTTGCATGTGGCACATCGGGACGCCTTTTAATAACATAGAGCACTCCAGGATTGTTCATTTGTATGACTGACTGTGGGGAAATACTGGCCACAGGTTCATTGCGCTGTCATGCACTATAAGAGAATATTGTCTATTTGCAGTGGCGGAGCTAGGGGGTGGTCAGGGGTTGCCGTGGCCACCACATTATCCACCCCACTCGCAGTTGCTGTTTTAGTCATTTTTTGGCACAATTGAGTTCTTTAGAGGTGTGAAATCATCTCTGTGCAAATGTACAAACTTAACATGTGTGCACACCAAGGTCACTAAACCTCTCTGTCCCGGGTGCAGGGCTGGATTTTCCCGGTGGGCCGATGCACTTTGGGGCCGATCAGGTGCGGACTGGCCAGCGGGAGAACCGAGCGGGCCTGTGGTTCGGCCGCGAAACGTGACAAATGTGCCGCCGCGATAAGCAAAAATGAGCCGCCACGTTATGCAGAACAGAGCACAAAACGGCGCCGTGATATGCAGAACAACGCTCAACAACTTTTGGGCCAGTTGCCATGTAAAATCCCATGCCGATTTCGCTTCCCAGTCCAGCCCTGCCCGGGTGTCATTGTATCCATTATCCCTTCCAACCCCCCCACACACAGTCCGATGATACAAAAATGCTGCCCGAACATTTCTTTACCACCACAGACCGATCACTTGCCCCTGCCTGGCCACCCCTTTGAAAAACTCCTGGCTCCGCCCCTGTCCCACCCCTGTACATGGAAAAGACTAAACTAAACCAAGTGTTAATGACGTTCTTAAGAACGGATCAAGATCTTGTTTAAAAAATGTGCACCCTAATTGGTAACACCTCATGGAACCTACTAATAGCTGTAATAGGGTTATTCTCCTGTCAAGAATCTGGGTCATAGCCTATTTCACCCCCAAAAATCTAAAGAAAGAAAGAATAGATTTTGTATGAAGGCAATGGAGCCAATATTTGCATTGTAGCAATATATATATGAAAAGAAAAAAATTGCTGTTACGGTATAGGACACTTAATACTTTTTTTAATTAACGTGGGACAGGACAAAATGATCTGTTGTGGTAATCAACATTATGGCACAAATGCTATCGATTGATCTTAACTTGTATTGAACCCGGAATGTTCCTTTAAATAATAGAGATCACTGTGTTACAGTAGGTATTACAGTTATTGTTTACAATACAGTACTGATCATAATCAGGTCCAGACGGAAACTTCTGACTTTATCCACGTTTTCTGTGTTGATTTTTGGGTAAAATCTTATTTGCAAAATGTAAAAATTTGTTAAACCAAGATGAAAGTACTCATATTGGAAAGCATTATCAAATTAACCAAAATAAAGAATAAAGAAACACTTATGGTACAAGGGATGTGTACAATTTTATGAACGACTTGCAATCAAATTGACATTTTCTGTAGAGTTCTGCTTGCATATTCAGTGTGGGCCTGCTGCTAATCCACTGAGAGTAATTAATGAGAATAAAGGAACGTCTATCAGGAAGACTCGCAGACTTGAGTGAAATTTAAGAGGACATTTATTTGATGAATATAAAACAGAAATGTAATGTCTCTCTTTGGCGTAAGCCCCATCTGGCGGTCCGAAGAAGTTGTACTCGGAACTGTCATATCCTGCCGGAGATATGAGGCAGGGGCGAGGAGCCTACCCCCGTGAAGGATGGGACTCAACTGGTGGTGGTGGGGTGGTGGAGGTTGCCGTGTTAGCACACTGAAACAGCAATGTCATAAAATGTGAGCAGACTTATAAAGCAATGGCTTACATGTGATTGGCTAGGAGTTACCCAGCTAATGGTGCGATGATGTACAGCTGCTAGTCTTCCCGCTAGAACTACACTGCACTTACATTTACTGAAAAAAAGGCTTGAAATGTAAAAATTCTGGACACATTTTATTTATTGGAATTTGGGGAAGAACTGTCATGAATATCTTGTCACAGTGCTAAAATCCTTAATAGCCATAAAAACAAGCTTAATTAAACCGACTCCACAACAAGTGGTGGTCAGCGGCAGACTTGGACATGTCATGGCAGTAAGCGGCAGTCTCGGGCACCTCGCGGCAGTCAGTGGCAGACTCAGGCGCATTGTGGCAATCAGCGGTAGACTCGGGTGCTTCGTGGCGGTCAGCAACGGACAGGGTGGGTGCCTCTTCCGGAGTGGGGATAATTGATACCCTTGTTGCTGTTCTGCTGCTGTCCATTATGCACCTCTCTCTGATTGCAATTAAGCTGTTGCGGGAATAAAGTTGGTTTAAATGCAAGTGTTGACACTGACTACCACCCCTGGAGTCACGAAGTTCGAATTCAGGGTGTGCTGAGTGTCTCCAGTCTGGTCTCCTAAGCAACCAAATTGTTCCGGTTGCTAGGGAGGGTAGAGTCACATGGGGTAACCTCCTTGTGGTCACGATTAGTGGTTTTACTCAATCATTTACTCACCCAATGTTGTTCATAAGCATATGCTGTTACTTTTTCAATATGAAAATTTCCAATACTTCCATTCAATATGTTTTTGTATGGAAAAGAGCTGAAAAAGAGGGACGTAAATTATTTTGTGTATTTTCTTTTTGCTAGCCATGCTGTCACAGCCATGTCATTTCACAGATACATCAGTGATGAAAAGAAATTCAAATTATATTCGTCTTTTCTTTGAGACAGCATAAATAGAAAGAAAAGCTTGTTAGCAATGCAGAGACAGTGTTTGTCTTATACTGTTTGAACTAAAAAACAAACAACAACATATCTTTTAAAACCAAAAATGGTAACATTTTGGGCCTTTATTGCATTTAAAATTTTTTAGTACCATTGTTTTTATGACTTGTTATGATTTCAAGACACCTTTACTATAACACATCATTTAAAAAATGACTATATATTTTAACACTTGTATTACAGATTCACCTACATTTACACACTTATTCCAATGTGATTAGCTTCCGTGGTAGCTCACCTGATAGAGTGTTGAACTTTAGACTCGAGAAGCTGATACGTGAGACAAAAGTGTCACAGAAGTGACACCAAATGACGTGGTTACTTCAGAAAATGTGCTTTTCATTTTGCATGATATAGGTTAGGTTTTGCATTGGTAAAGGGTAAGGATATCTGTTTTGTTCACCTCTCATTTGCTTTTAGGACACTGTTGGTTAAGTTTAGGCTAAAGTTTTAGGTTAGGGAGGTACATTTTACTCATTAAAACTTAAAAACCTTGTCTGATTGCGACACCATTTCACTCGCTTTTGGCGCCCCCCACTGGACAGGTCACTGGGAATCTACAGCAAAATGTGTAATAAGGCACTAATTTAGTTTTAGAGTCACGTAACGTTCATGAGTTCAGACTGAAAATAGAAGATATCAGTTTCTGATTATATACAGTATTTAGCAAATATTTATTTTTTATTTTTTAGATAAAACAGTTAATTGTGCTATATATACTGAAACTAAGCCACATAAATGGTGTTAAAATGTGTCAAATCTTGTGCTGTTACTGTCTGTGTGTAGCCACTCTGCAGATCTGTCTGATGAACCACAACATTAGAAACGAGCAGTTGATTTGAACAATCTGACCATTTCAGTCTGAATGGCACATTTGAATGCAAATTTCTATATGCAACTTTACAAAGAGGCTGTTATTGAAGGATGGGTTGGTAAAAACAATATTCGACCACAACAGGCAGCTCTCGAGTAAGTGCAGTTAGTCATTTCACATGTAAATACAACATTTATATAATATCTTAAAGGCACAGCAGCCAAAACAACAGCCATGAAAAATGAAATTATGAATTTTGAGACAAAACCTTTCTAACATTATAAGTGGACCTCAGGGAAACAAATAAATAATTAGAAGTACATAATATGAAAAATATAAATAATATGAGCCTTGCGTTAAAGCATTAAAAGTGATAACAGTCGGAACATTCACAGATGTGCATTTGTTATGCATATACTGTATTTTTGGAGAATGCATCAATGCTGTAAACAGATTTAAATGTAAACAATGTAGAGTACAGTAAGCCAGGCAGTACCACTGCTATCTACACGCATACTACGCAGTCTGCGTAGGGCACCAACTCCCTAGGGGGGCACCATCTTACCCTAGGAGGGCACCAGAAAGTCCACCGGCTGCCCTTTCTCGCACGTTATACATTATTCAAGGACCTGAAAGCAGTTGAGGAACACATTGCGCTTATATCACGTGAACAACCCCCTCCCCTCCACCTGGAACTCTGCATGGTGCATCAATTTGGTCCACAGCGGCCCCAAATCTTTAAGATTTCAGAGAGACTAAATACAGCAGCATTAGAGTCTGGTCCAAATTCCTGGAGCTGTTGGCAAATGCTGAATGTATTTTTGTGCGGTGGGGACTTGCGCTGCTGTCCACAGCCACACCAGAAAAAAGAGGAAAGTATTGGTTTTTAATCTTTTTAATCCTTCAAGCACCACTAACAACTCCGCTCTAATCACTCGAGAAAATAATTCTTTCATTCTTTCAGTGTTGGCAGAAAAGATTTTGAGTGACCCTCAAAACAGCTCTGAGCGGACACTTACTCATACAGATGGGGAGTTTTGGATAATGACACTTTAACTCCTGTTTAAATGAGATTAAATGTCTAGACCTGTCCAGACATTGTAAACAAATAAAATAAAATAAATAAATAAAAGAAGGAAAAAAGTCACATTAAATGGCTCAAATTGAGAGAAAAAATGGGCACAATCTTTCATATTATTTCTTACAATAAAAAACTGCTTAAAAAAAGGTATGCCAGGTGTAACCAAGGAAGTTTACTATACTTGGAGAAAGCTATCTTATAGTATTCCTATTCATCTCATTGGCTGTAACTGTGCCTTATTGGCTGATTAAAATGAACAATGTACAGAGAGCAAACTCACTTTTACTGTTTCCAAGTATTTTTCAGTAATGATAATCCGATATATATTTGTCAGTCTGATTAATCAGACGATATCTGTCCATAATGAAATGATCAACATTGGCTGATAATTCATAATAGCCATTTTGTGTGTGTCTCACTTGTCAACATTACTGTACATTATCGTATGGACAGTATATATCGGCATTATATCGGCCGTGCATATCGGTATCGGTGCTGACCATATAAAAAAAACATTTCTGTCAATCAGTAGTTCACATGCTTTTCTGGTATCACAGGACAATATAACGATGGCTTTTGCAAAGCTATCCACTAAGGCAAAGCTAAGCTTTATTATTCAGATTACAGAGAAAAACATTTTCCGCTCAGCATGAATCCAAAGCGGACTGACAAAGCTGATTATTATTGCTTAATGGAAAATTAACAGTGAGCTGTACAGAAACATATATCTGTTGACAGCGATTATGCCAGCATGAATCAGGCAAATTGTGTCTCCATGACATGAATCGGTGATGCGAGCCAATTATATGCATTGTTTTTATAGACAGAGGGCTGTAATTTCAATATAAATTCAGTCAATATATTGACTGTTTTTTGGATAATCCACTAGAGATGTTCATGTAATGGCCTTTGGTATAGATTAAACATATCATATTTACATTTACATTTATGCATTTGGCAGACGCTTTTATCCAAAGCGACTTACAGAACCCTTATTACAGGGACAATCCCCCCAGAGCAACCTGGAGTTAAGTGTCTTGCTCAAGGACACAATGGTGGTGGCTGTGGGGCTCAAACCAGCAACCTTCTGATTACCAGTTATGTGCTTTAGCCCACTACACCACCACACAGTGCAGGCTTCAAGAGAGAAATGCTTTGACCACTGCACGCGGTTACCGGGTACTCAATCCTGGTATCATTGTGCATTCAATTCGTATCTGGACATTTTAAAGTATTGAAAATTTAAGACCCCATTGACTTGCATTGTAAGGACAATCACACATCAGAATATCCTTCAAAAAATCTTCGTTGTGTTCCGCAGAAGAAAGAAAGTCGTACAAGTTTATTGTTTTTTGGTAACACTTAGAGATCTCTGTACTTACGTTCTTAAAGTCTCTGAGAATTGAACTTTGAGCTCGGCACCATCTGTTTTAATAATGCACGCTTCTCGGTAATGAGGCGCTAATACGCCAGCTTGTTGCGTGGAACAGCTGGCTCATAATGCCGTCTTTTGAGAACAAATGCACAAATCCGGTCTGCTTTCTCCTCTTAATCATTATCTGAGAGTGACACGGAGGAACACTTGACTAGAAACCGTGTTAACCCTGTTTATGAAACTTGCAGACATTCTTTTGCACATAAGAAACACTAATTAAAAACTCCCTCAAGAGCTCATTATGCCACTAATTGGTTTTGTGCTTATGCTGAGCGTTGAGTAAATGTCTTCTAATTGCATTTCTGTGTTAAATATAAAGAAGACACCACTCAATACAATGAAGCTTGCTGTATCTCATATACATAAACGTCTTTGAGTATGTGCACAACATGTACTGTTACTCCATTAAGACATTAAGTGTGCTTACAACCAACAGTGATTATGGTGAGTGGTGGTGGTGTAGTGGTCTAAAGCACATAACTGGTAATCAGAAGGTTGCTGGTTTGAGCCCCACAGCCACCACCATTGTGTCCTTGAGCAAGACACTTAACTCCAGGTTGCTCTGGGGGGATTGTCCCTGTAATAAGGGTTCTGTATGTTGCTTTGGATAAAAGCGTCTGCCAAATGCATACATGTAAATGTAACTTCTGTGATGCTCACAGTGTTGAAGAAGAACTAAAAGTGACACCTGTCATTTCTGTTGAAAGTTTCTATATAGCATAGATTTGCCATATTTTAATTTCTAGTTCAACAAGCAATATTAGGATGAGTTTTTCAACCCTTAATGCAAACCCTGAACCTAAACAATGAGTTGTATTTGAAAATAACTGTTGTGTGACATGGACAAAATACAACATTTGGGTTTAGAATGAGACGAGGGAAGCGTATTACAGGTTATCGTCATGCATCGGTCATTTGCTTTGCATAAATACTGTTAATGTGCAATGAATGACCACATTTATTCACAGACTTTTCCTTTCTCAAAATAAAGTGTTGGATTGGAAGTTAGCTATAATTTAATGCCTGTATTGTATCGATATGCTGAGGAAAAATACTCAAATATGCTGTCTATCGACAAGTCTTTTACCCTAAATAAAGCAAGATAAAAACAAATGTAAACATCGTCGTCACATGTGATGGTGGAAATAAAACTCTCAAGTATGAAGCACCCAAAGAAAACATTATTCTTCATGCAGCAGAAGTGTTGAAGAACATCGGTTTGATATTGTGGAGTGAGTCTGGTGCTGCGGACTACACTAGTCGCCATGGTAACCGCCTAGAAGTTGGATAGCATTCCCACATGTAGAAAAACAGCAATGCTTAAGACCAGAATAACAAGCACACTGAGTTTGACCCAATCACTCCTATAACACCCCAGCATCAGAATATCATCTTGGCAACTATATAGCAGCATCCTGGCAACCTCCATCCTGTGACTTTTGCACAGGCAAGCACCAGTCACATACATTTACTCTAGTGTGTGTGTGTGTGTGTCTCCGTGTGACACGCAGGGACAAAGTGAGCTGTCAGTAGAGATGTATCCATTATGCCTGTCACTCTGAGAGAGAGCTAAATACTGACATCTCTCTCTCTCTCTCCACCACAGAAACATGATGATGAGGCGATCGTAGACATGAGGAGGCACTCGCTCTATTCTTAAAGGCAGCTTTGAGAAGGAGGAGCTAGAAGGTACATACACATACACTCACACGCATGCAGTGGCGATAGTTTGTATTGGGGGGATGGAGGGGGGGGCGTTCCACCCTGGGTGGCTGCCCATGTCGCCCATGCTTAAATCCACCACTGCACACATGCATGTTTGTATTTCTATCAAGGTGGGGACCTTCCATAGACTTGTATTCTGGGCCGGTGCTAGGTTCTATGTTTAGAGGGGGCAGCGTTGAACTATTGGCCCCCTTAGACCGGCTATGCTTGCATTTTTTATACCGGACACAATGCATGAGAATTTAGGTTTTACTGTCCATGTGGGAACATTTGGTCTCAACAATGAAGTCAAAAACTGACCCACAAACACACGTTTGCTGAACTCTTGTGCTGTGTTCCTCATTGGCTACCACTCCTTGTGTTCCCATGTCAAAATGACCCACCCATTTAAATGATTTATGATTATCTCAAATAATCCATATATTATCAATAAATATTGCATTAGATCTTTTTTCAACTTGATTTCTGGTAACTAGAACAGGTTTGTACCTCTTTTTGGAATATATTGGCAATAGCCCTAACTTACCTGGGCTAATGCAACTAAATGTTTGCATTAAAATTATGTTTTTTACTACATTAAATACCATATATACAATTTTCTGTCCTGTGTATCACAATACTTCATTTAAATGTTTAACCAGAATTTCTTACATTTTGTAAAAAATGGCAGAAAGTCATGCGTGTGTTGTTCCCAGTCAAAAATGACCGGCCCACTAAAATGATATAACTCTCTCATTATGATTCATAGACTGTATAAAAGATGGACGACGCCCCTTCGCTCTTTTCCATTGGTGAGAACTGAAGCGCCAGTGTCCCGATATGGCGCTGACATCTTGGGACTTGAGTCTGCGCAGTTGTGATTTCGGGACCAGACCTGCGCAGTAGTGAGCAGGAAGTAAAGCCGCGAAATCAAGGCCCCGCCCTCATTCTCGCTGAATCAATCGCAAGCACACGCCCCTGCACTTTTGACTTTAATTATGACGGTGTGAAATAATTAATTATAGAAATTTAGATATTAAATTTAAAGCTCCAATCTCCTCAGTCCTCCGAAGATCCTGAAAAAAAGTCAGTTGGTGCTTCAGTGACTACTTCGCTCAGAGAACCTGTCAATCACAGCTGTCAATCATGATGTCACAGCACCGTTTTTATAGCATCAAATAACTAAAAACTTATTTTGAAAACAAACACTTGAAATGACATCAACGTGATAGAAACGACAGTAAATGACAGAAACTATCTTTGGAAAAAAGACATGTGAAGTGTAATTTAATTGTTTAGTTGGTCTCACGTCCCGTTGAATAACATGGGGAGGCGGGGTTTATGACCTATACTAGGACCAGTCACCGGGGGGCGATCGAGACGTTTTGGCTTCACTTTTGAGGGCTTGTGCGGCACACTTGTTATGAATACAAGACCAATTCAGAAAAAGTTGGGACAGTATGAAAATTGCTAATAAAAACAAAAAGGATTGATTTGTAAATTATATTCACCTTTTGCTGTATTGAAAGCACCACAACCTAGGTTGTACTAGGTATAAGGTATATGTATCCCAGACCCGAGGACAGTGACAAGAATTCTAGGGCATATACCCACATGGACGTTGTCCTCCTGCCTTACCCCTCGCAGCCTCTTTGTATGCTCTGCATGCTGGCGAGCAGGAGAATCATTAAAAAAAATGAATCTCTGCCCAGTTCATTCTGTCAGAGAATGTAGAGACAGGACCCAAATGCAGAGCTAAAAAGGGGATTTATTTATCAAAAAACAAAAACCTACATAAAGCTCCCACAAAGGGGAAAACAAACATAAACTACCCCGTAGGGGAAAAGTTATCCAGGGCTGGAGCAAAATGCAGCAAGAACAGGACCGACTGGACCGGGTAGGGATGAATAGGAATGAACATACAAAAACAGGACCAACCAACTTGACCGATTGGGAAACAAGCACACAAGACTGAAGACATGGTGAACTGGCACTGGACAGCAAACATGAGGAGACTAAAATAGGGAGAGAAATCAAATGGTTAACAGGTGAGGCAAATTAACTAATAATCAGAAAACAAGGAGGCAGATAAAGAAACAAATCAAAGCCACGTGCTCTCACGTGACAATAAAACACGCAAATGGCATGAGCACACATCGCCAAGTCAATAAGGTAATTTACGCTCATGCCAACGAGAGAATGCATAACAACGGCAAGCAAAGCGATGCCATGCATTCTCACACTAAATGAAACCTGAGGTTACATTGCGAGACAAACACCACGCGATGCACACAACAGGCGACAAAAACAAGACAGGACACCTGTGCGAGAGTTTGTGCACACACAAACCCGAAACCTCAGACCGAAGTGACCGAACCTCAGCACAACGTGAAGACGGCTTGCGACCCGGGCTCGCAGCGCAAAGTGAGCGCAACACACGTGATGAACTGACACCAAGCTCCAGATATGAAACAAGACCGACCGAAGAGGCACAACAGGGGATTCAACTGAAAGTGTGCTCTCACAAAAACACATTGTTTCTCACTCATGATACAACATTTTACAAAACTGCCTAAATTTTGCACAGAACTCTAGTTAAAAGTAATCTGAATGTACAGTCTGTACATGTACACACACACACACACACACACACACACACACACACACACACACACACACACACGAACACACACACACACTCAAACACACACACACACTTACACACACACACACACACACACACACACGAACACAAACACACACTCAAACACACACACACACACACTTACACACACACACACACACACACACACGAACACAAACACACACTCAAACACACACACACACACACTTACACACACACACACACACACACAAACACACACAAACACACACTCAAACACACACACACACACACACAACACACACACACACACACACACACACACACTCAAACACACACACACACACACACTTACACTTACACACACACACACACACGAACACAAACAAACACTCAAACACACACACACACACACTTACACACACACACACACACACACACAAACACACACTCAAACACACACACACACACACGTTACACACACACACACACACACACGGACTTACACACACACACACACACATATTATACTGTACAAACTTTACACTCTATCCCTAAACCCACACACTACACACTACACACTTACACACACACACACACACACACTACATATATACATTTACACACACACACACACTTAGTACGATTCACACAGCTACACACACACATAGAGACACACACACACACATCACACACAAGAGACACACACTTCACATTTTACTACTCCACACACGGACATACAGTCACACACAAAGCGACACACACACACACACAAACACACACTCAAACACACACACACACACAAACACACACTTACACACACACACACACGAACATAAACACACACTCAAACACACACACACACACACACACTTACACACACACACAAACACACACTCAAACACACACACAGACACACACTTACACACACACACACACACACACACACACACACACACACACACACACACACACATATAAACACACACACACACTCAAACACACACACACACAAACACTCACACACACGCAAACACACAGTCAAACACACACACACACACACACACACACACAAATAAAAAGCTGCTTCAGGACAAATGTTCAAGGAAGTTTATGTTAGTTTGAGAGTCGTTTGTGGATGGCAAATCAAGAGCATGTCCTAACAGCAAAGCCTGACAGAAGTGTGTGTGTGTGTGTGTGTGTGTGTGTGTGTGTGTTTATCTGCCTCTCGGATGGCATGAATAGAAACAACTGGTGGGAGAATGGATAGCTAGTATTTGAGAGCGCTTCACAGGGGAAAATGAACATCTCCTCAAACACATGACGTCAGCTCCACTCCTGCCCCTGAATGTGCTATTTATACATCTGCTGTCTCTGTCAGAGAGAAAGAAGCAGGGACAATGTGTGTGTTTGTCAGACAAAGATGATAATTATTGTACCTAAAATAAAAATTAATGGGTCACCAGGTCTTTTGGCATCTCTAAATAAAGACTCAATTGTTGTTGTATTTTCTATTGAAACGGGAAGTCATCCTTGTTTTTTAATAGCTGTTACCTTTTAGTTTATGCCACAGCTGTGAACCATGATGTGCAACTTGCTAATACTAGTCACAGGCAGGTGGTATTAGGCAGAGGGGCATTCTCATTCTGGAGAGCAATTAATTGGGCAAACATTTTGGATCTGCTTGTCAGTGCAAGATGAGGGATCAATAGTTTTCTACCTGGTCTTATAGAATCACGTTACTACTGTATACATACATTTTTGCAAACTAATTTTTATATGTCTTATTTATTGTACACATAGCAACAGTTTCATGGTGAAATGAACACTAGCAGCACTACAACAACAATGACTTTCACTTTCATATACATATTTCTTTTGTTATACTGCCTGTTCTAAAACCATTGTTGGTTTTGGGCAGTTTATATTGGGTGCATCTCGTGACAAACTTGTTAGTTTTTCGTTTAAAGCTTATGTATTGATTTCCTTTATTCTTTTCTGTTGTGAGCCTTGTTTAATTGAGTGTGTGTTTTTGTTACAGTGGCTGAGAGCCGATGGTGGTGCTGGTGTCTGGGTGGTAGCGTCCCCTTATGGTGTGCTGTGTTGCCTTCCTTGTTTCCATTTGTATGCACTGTGGTGTGGTGGTGTGTTTGCTAGGGGGACTTTCCTTGGGATTTTTCTACTGCCTTTGACTCCTTTCTCCTCCATCGGTAAGCCTCAGCAATTATAAATTATATATTTGTTTTCTCTTTTCTTTTTTTCTTTTCTTTTTGTACTCTCTTCCCCGAGAGATGAATGTGTTTTAAAATGTTTTAAACGACTGAAATAAAAAGGTGTTTCTTTTCCAACATTGAACGTCGTCTTTGGCTGAATTGTACACGTACCTGTGTGTCCTTAATTCTATCAACATCACTGCCATTAGGTAGTACAATTATTCTCTGGGTGAAATTCCCTGGGTGGCGTAGTCTGCATGTTATTCGTCCTTTTCTTGCCCACCGCCCGAGTTGCCACATGTCGTTCAGCAAATGCTAAATAACATATGATTCATGATGAATTGTGGTTCAATCTGAATCATATTTGATGGTCTCCTGAGTTTGAGTCTCTCTGCCTATCTGGTGTTTTTGTCAATAGGTCACAGGACTCTGTATATCGGGGTTCATGTTCCTCTGGGCAGGAGAACTTGCCGGCATCATCGTCACCATGGACACAAACACAGAAAGAGAAGCAGAGAGAGACTCTGGGGTCAAAGATGGACGGGAATCGCCCTCATTTAGTAATCCTTCCTTTCTTCCTTCCTTTTATTTTCTTTGTTCTTTCTATCCTTCCCTCTACCATCCTTCCATCCTTCTATCCTTTCCTTTCAACCTCTTTCCTTCCTTCCTCTCATCCATCCATCTATACATAATTTTCTCCTTCCTATCATCCATCCATCCATCATTTTCTACTTCCTTCCTCTCCATCCATCTACCCATCCATCCATCAATCATTTTCTACTTCCTTTCTATACATCCATCCAGCCATCCATTCATAATTTTCTACTTCCTTCCCATCCACCCATCATTTTCTCCTTCCTATCATCCATCCATCCATAATTTTCTACTTCCCTCCTATCCATCCATCCATCATTTTCTCCTTCCTCCTTATCATCCATCCATCCATCCTTCTATCCTTTCCTTCCAACCTCTTTCCTTCCTTCCTCTCATCCATCCATCTATACATAATTTTCTCCTTCCTATCATCCATCCATCCATCATTTTCTACTTCCTTCCTCTCCATCCATCTACCCATCCATCCATCAATCATTTTCTACTTCCTTTCTATACATCCATCCAGCCATCCATTCATAATTTTCTACTTCCTTCCCATCCATCCATATTTTTCTACTTCCTTACCATCCATCCATCCATCCATCATTTTCTCCCTTCCTATCATCCATCCATCCATAATTTTCTACTTCCCTCCTATCCATCCATCCATCATTTTGTACTTCCTTTCTATCCATCCAGCCATCATTTTCTCCTTCCTCCTTATCATCCATCCATCCATCCTTCTATCTTTCCTTCCAACCTCTTTCCTTCCTTCCTCTCCATCCACCCATCCATCCATCATTTTGTACTTCCTTTCTATACATCCATCCATCCATCCATCCATCCATCCATCCATCCATCCATCCATCCATCCATCCATCCATCCATCCATCATTTTCTCCTTCCTATCATCCATCCATACAAAATGTTCTCCTTCCTTCCTATCCATCCAACATGCACCCATCCATCATTTTCTACTTCCTTCCCATCCATCCATCCATCCATCCATCCATCCATCCATCCATCCATCCATCCATCCATCCATCCATCCATCCATCCGTTAGCTGTCTTCTTCAGTCACCCATATTTTTATTTGTACATCTCTCTCATATTTGTTTTCTCACTATGATGGTCTGTCCTGTTTTATTATTTTCTGAAGCACTTTCTCTTTCATTTTGTTTCTGATTTGTGCACTCTGTGATCTAGTGAGTTGGGTGCATGGTGCTCATTTTTCAGGCCACACAGGCTGATGACTCATTCTTGAGTGCAGAGATTTCTCAAACAGATGCCAGGCTTTTAGGAAAAAAATATTCGACAAAGTCCCACCACTCACTGATAATATACTGTATACTGGTAACTATGTTTATAGTTAACACAAATTCTGGAAATTCAGTGAGTTAAAGGAATGTTCCTGGTTCAATACATGCAATAATCTCTACCGACAGTGGCATAATGTTGGTTGCCACTGAAAATAAGTTTCTTTTTTAAAGTACTTAAAGCATTAAAATTTACTCTGTTTCAAAAGTTAAGCCACAAGACATTATTTCTGTTGGCTAGAGTGAAGTTACTGTATATCCAGTGTTATTAAACATTGATGTAATGACCAGATAATGGCAGTACAGCAGGTGAATTTCCCTCCAGAATGCTGGCCCCATAGATGCGCATTGTATGTGAGTAACTGCAACCACAATTCTTTGTATTCAACCCAGAACATTCCTTTAAGTGTAACTGCTGCATGACTGTTTTATATAAGTACTTCATGACAGTCAGAGAAATGGTCATTAGTGTAATACTGATGTCCGACTGTCTCACAGATACTCCCTCTCAGAGAGTTCAGTTTCTGCTGGGCACTGAAGATGACGATGAAGAGCATATACCACATGACCTGTTCACTGAACTTGATGAGATCAGCCTTCATGATGGAGAAGACGGAGAGTGGAGAGAAACCGCCAGGTACAAGACCATGTGACCCAGTCATGTGATGTCACCTAATCCATTATTCAAAATCCAATTATGGCTCAATGACAAATAACAATGTCCGAGAGCGTGTGTGTTAATACGCATGCACCAAGCTCTAAGAAATGTAGTCTTTGTATTCATGTTGGTGTGAAGAGGAGGAGGGCGTGGCCGGGCCATGAAGATGCACGTCTGGCGCTGAATTGCCTTAAATCAGCCAGGTGGGGGATAAGGACGAGCCAGAGGCGCCAGATCCAGAGAGAGAGAGAGAGAGACACACACTCTGTCGCTGTGTGTGTGTCTGTGTGAGTTGGTTAAATTCATTTATGCCATTCAAATTATGTTGACTGTTCTGCCGGTTCCCGCCTCCTCCTTGCCCATCCTGTGAACCCTGTTACAGTTGGTTTCATCCTTTTATATGTTAGCATTTTCATAAATGATTGTTGGCTGCTCTGATATGTTTTGGTAGTGTGGATGAAGAAAGGTTAAATCTGTTATGCGGCATTAGTCCAAGAGTGCTGGGGTTGTATACAGAAGCATTGGTGTGTAATGTTTATATATATGTATATGTGTGTGTGAGTGTGTGTGTGTGTGTGTGAAAAGCCAGACTGATAAAACAGAAAGGCTAAATAAAGCTCTTATAATGATGACAGTCGCTGCATTGTCATATGGCATCTTGTATCTAAATGCACCCGGAATGAAAGGATTTTTTATTTCATCTGGTATTTAGACAGGTTACCTGTTTTCAGTTTGTGTAGCAAAGTTAATACCCATTTAACTCTTTGCACATTTCATATCATTAAGTCAAACCACTTAGATAAGCATCTATACTTTGCATCGCATAAAGCTATGCTATTAGCCATATAAATGCATTCAATAATCTAATCATTTGACGGTATTACATTACCAGCCAGGTCTCATGACTCTGACAAAAGTTTTTGCAAAATTATATTAAGCGATTCCTTAAATATTTTGCAAACATGTAAGTAGAGTAACGTGATTCTATAAGACCAGACTTGACATTATCTGTCCATATCTGTTCCGTCCATTTCAGCGTAAAAACACAGATGTTTCAGAACCGCTAACTGTTCTCTCCTTCAACTTTCTCCCACCCCCATTATCCACCCAACCCACCCTGAACCAAACTCACTTCACAGGCACTCACTATCTGCATCGACACAATGGTAAATGGTCTGCACTTATATAGCGCTTTTTTAACCTTCGAGGTTACATTTACATTTACATTTATGCATTTGGCAGACGCTTTTATCCAAAGCGACTTACAGTGCAATTATTACAGGGACAATCCCCCCGGAACAACCTGGAGTCAAGTGCCTTGCTCAAGGGCACAATGGTGGTGGCCGTGGGGTTCGAACCAACGACCTTCTGATTAACAGCCCTGTGCTTTAGCCACTACGCCACCACCACTCCAAAGCACTTTACACTGTGTCCCCATCACCCATTCACACACACACTCATACTCATACACCAATGGAGGCAGAGTGCTAGCCTGCCAGTGGGAGCAACTTGGGGTTCAGTGTCTTGCCCAAGGAAATTCATGCTGGATTCCAATCGACTTGGAAAGATGGAATTTCCAACTTCCTACTTCACTCCAACAACAATTCCCAAAGAGATATTTGTACAGTATGTTTGTTTATCTAGCTCCATGATAATAAAAGAACAATACAAAAATGTACAAAAGAAAAGAAACGTGCAGGAGAGATATGAAACCAAATTGGGCTAATTTGAAAACCTCCTCTTATACATTTGCAGCATATTAGATCAGAAGTGTCAGAACAGTTATACACAATCAATGATAAACATAAAATTTTAAGCAAATAAAATGCATAGACGAGTGAAAGTTACATGATCATAACAATAGAGGTTGACCGATATTGGATTTAGCCGATACCGATAACTAAGGTGCTGGAAATGGTCGTTAACCGATTAATCGGCTGATAGTTTTTAAAAAGTTAGATGGGGCGTCCACGTGGGAAAACTATCAGCTAAGCATTGTTGTTGATATTTGCAGATAAACAAAAGTTCCCAAAGCTGTTATTGGTGCCGATTAATCTATTAAAACCGTATAATCTGCTAAATCGATTAATTGGTCGACTTCTAGTTTTGGAGAGACAGGTTGGTAATTTTTTTAAAATGTATAGATCAGTGAAAGTTACATGATCACAGCTGTAGAGATTGACCGATGTTTGCTTTAGCCGGTAGAATAACTAAGGTGCTGGAAACGTCCGTTAACTGATTAATCAGCCGATAGTTTTTTAAAACAATAGATGGGCCATCCATGGGGGAAACTATCAGTGAGCTGTTGTTGTTTATTTATACGGATAAACAAAAGTTCCAAAAGCAGCTATTGATGCTGATTAATCAGCAAAACTGATTACTCTGAAATTTGAAGTCGAACGATTAATCGGTTTTACAGAGGAACTGGTGTGTAAAAAACTGTAAAAAGAATCCTCTCTGTTTATAATTTTACACTTTGAAAACTAATGTTAGCATAACATAGCATTGGCTATCCAATGCAATTTCATCTAAGAGATGTCTTTGTTGACAATCAGTAGTGTTGCATTTATGTTTACTTGTACGTTATCTTATAAGTGTCGGGCAATAGAACGCCTTTATGGTCAAAAGTCCAAGTAGGATCATCCGACATCAAACTTCGAATGCTACACAGCATTAATACTAAGCAGATCTGTCTCTAAATCTCTGTTTAACAACAGTTAAAGTTCAAGTTGTTAGTTAGTCTCTGATTAATCAGCATTGGCATTGACTCTGTGTCTCCAGGTCACATGATTTCTCATCAGTCTCAGCCCATCACCACTGAGGGCAAGAGCAATGTAAGCCGTGAGAACAGTGCTGTGGACTTCAGTAAGGTAATAATGCCGAGGGGTTTGAGATGTACTAGACGGCGTGTAATGCAAAATCTAGCATGATAGTAAAGCAATAGTTCCCACACCATTCTCTTTCATTGAGTTTTTTCTCCATACAGTGGAAGTGAATGTTGACTATGGCTGTTTCTTGTATTGAGTATTATGGTTGTGATTCCATAAACTGTCAGGGTTGCTGCGGTGCTGTCTGGGGTCAGATAGGTCACAAGGAGTAATAGACAGATGAAATAGTAGATCAGTTTATGAAATTGTACACAACATATAGCCTCTGGCATTATGCAAACATACATCATCTCTTTAGTGTTTTACATCATCTTGTCATATGGACTTAAACCAGTCTAAGAACACATTTCCATAGTAAGCAGAGAGTTTTATGGATGTGCACACATCAGATTTGTTCTGTTAATTTCCGTTGTTTTTTTAAGATTTCATATCCTGACTGATGCGAAGCTTTCAGAATCTTGCATATGGATTGGTTGCATCATTATGTTGGCTAGACAAAGCCAGCATACTGTTATTTAAACAACTTGGGTATTTAAAATCTCCCTAACTTTCAAGCTACTAGATACTGGTGAAAACAGTGAAAACAAACTAAACACCAAACAACATCCTAGCAACCAGCTTAGAACACCATAGCATCCTCCTTGCAAGGACTTAAATACCAAAGTACTCAAAGAACATACAATGCATACAGTATTGCCTTCAAGTTACAAATCTCAAATTATTTTGAATATATATATATATTGAATATATTGAATATATAACCCCATGCTCTTCTTTGTGTAGATAGATCTTAACTTCATGAAGAAGATTCCTCCTGGTGCAGAGGCCTCGAATATCTTGATTGGAGAGCTGGAGTTTCTTGACTAGCGTTTGTCCGCCTCTCTCCTGCCGTAATGCTCAATGGCCTGGAAGAAGTGCCCATTACAACCAGGTGACTGTCTAACTGTTTGCACTGTATTACTGCAGACCAATGATTCTTAACTGATGGGTTGTGATGCCAAAATTGGCCCATCTTGAAAATGCATGCCAACCAAATATTCATGCATAGTTCAAATTCTACAAATATAATCAATACATTTAGCAAATGTTGCCATTTCAAGGTAACATTAATGCATTTGAATGTTTTAAAGACTTTTTGCCATGTGATGAATATATGCATCCTGATGCAAAACCAGTTGAGAAGCACTTGTATAGACATATTAGTGGATTTACAAAACAAACATTTTGCAATCTTTAAGTTCTTGCTTGTGGAATCCAAAAAAAACACAAGTCACACCAGAATGTATTGTATTGTGTCTATTCTGCCAGGTTCCTGTTCATTTTGCTGGGGACTTTGGTTAAAGGAGCTCAATATCATAAGATCGGTCGATCAATCGCGACTTTAATGACAGATGAGGTAAGAACGCCGCAAAAAAAAATTCTTAATCAGTGTAGACATATGTAGAAAATCTGGAAATATGTGGAACAAAATCACGACATGTCCATTATTATGAGTTCAACATGATATTGTGTTGAGTCTTTGGATTTATGTGGAAGTTAGTAAAAGTAATTGTTGTTGTAGCGCCTCTAGTGTTTATTTCACCAAGGCGTACATACAATGCCGCTATACGTACAATGAGCCACGTAAAAAATGTAGTTATACTAACGTGATTCTATGAGACCAGGTTGGTTTTATAAAAGCAGTAAGCCACTCGAGGCTGCGTTTGACTGAGATTTCTGTGTTTCTGAGATGATATAAGACTCATGAGGTCTTTCACAGCTCAGCAGAATCTCTCTTTCTGAGTCTTTGAGCTGGAGAAGTGAGTTAAAGCACAGTACTGATAATATGCAAATGACTGCTAATTAGCCATAAAACTGCCCTCATGCCAAGCTGCTGGGTGCAACATCTTAAGACACTCCTGAAGAGTGTGAAAATGCAAATACATACAGTATGCTTCCTGCATATAAAGGTTAATTCAGATTACAGTATCTGAATTAGTAGCTTATATAGCACCTTATTCACATTTTGTCAACTTGTAGTGCTCTATTTTTGTCATTTCTAGGTTTTCCATGATGTGACGTAGAAAGCTAAAGATCACAGCGATCTAATCGCTGGAATTGATGAATTTCTCGACCAAGTAATAGTTCTGCCTCCGGGAGAATGGGACCCTTCCATCGGAATAGAGCTGCCGAAAAATGTGCCATCCCAGGTCAGTGACAGTGGGGTGATTTAGACAGTAAATGTGGATAGTGGTGTAGTGGTCTAAGCACATAATTGGTAATCTGTTAATCAGAAGAACACCGGTTCGATCCCCACAGCCACCACCATTGTGTCCTTGAGCAAGGCACTTAACTCCAGGTTGCTCCGGGGGGATTGTTTCTGTAATAAGTGCACTGAAAGTCGCTTTGGATAAAAGCATCTGCCAAATGCATAAATGTAAATGTACATTAAAGGTAGATTGAAATAAAATGTAGTTAGATGGAAAATATTATTGTGGTTAACATTAAATGAAAACGGACAGTTTGTACTTTAAAATGTTCAGTAAGCCATGCACTATTATATACATGTTTGACAAACAGCACAGTTTTCAATATCCTCAATCCGTTTGTGCATCTGGGATTTAACTACATTTGTAATGTGCGACCCCACGTACACATGCGTGGATGTTGTATTTTGGCTTCACTCTACACCCAGCATAATTCAAATTCATTTAAAGGGGTTAGGGTCAGGGTTAGTTTAGGGTTAGGGTTCAGGGGTCAGGGTTGGTTTAGGGTAAGGTTTTAGGAGTTAGGGTCAGAGTCAGGGTTGGTTTAGGGTTAGAGTTCAGGGGTTAGGGTCAGGGTTGGTTTAGGGTTTGGGGGTCTGGGTTTGTTTAGGGTTTGGGTTTAGGGTTTAGGGGTCAGGGTTGGTTTAGGGGTAAGGGTTTAGGAGTTAGGGTCAGGGTTTTATTAGGGTTAGAGTTCAGGGGTTAGGGTCAGGGTTGGTTTAGGGTTTAGGGGTCTGGGTTTGTTTAGGGTTTAGGGGTCTGGGTTTGATTAGGGGTAAGGGTTTAGGAGTTAGGGTCAGGGTTTGTTTAGGGTTAGAGTTCAGGGATTAGGGTCAGGGTTGGTTTAGGGTTTAGGGGTCTGGGTTTGTTTAGGGTTTAGGGGTAAGGGTCCAGGGGTTAGGGTCAGGGTTGGTTTAGGGTTAGGGTTAAGGTTTGTTTAGGGTTTGGATTTAGGGGTTAGGGTCAGGGTTGGTTTAGGTTTAGAGTTCAGGGGTTAGGGTTAAGGTTGGTTTAGGGTTAGGGGTTAGGGTAAGGATTGATTTAGGGTTAGGGTTTAGGGGTTAGGGTCAGGGTTGGTTTAGGGTTTGGGTTTAGGGGTTAGGGTCAGGGTTGGTTTAGGGTTTAGGAGTCAGGGTTGGTTTAGGGGTCAGGGTTTAGAATTTAGGGTTAGGGTATATTTAGGATTATAGTTTAGGGGTTATGGTCAGGGTTGGTTTAGGGTTTGGGTTTAGGGGTTAGGGTCAGGGTTGGTTTAGGGGTCTGGATTTGTTTAGGGTTTGGGTTTAGGGGTCTGGGTTGGTTTAGGGGTAAGGTTTTAGGAGTTAGGGTCAGGGTTTGTTTAGGCTTAGAGTCCAGGGGTTAGGGTCAGGTTCTGTTTAGGGTTTAGGGGTCAGGGTTGGTTTAGGTTTTGGGTTTAGGGTATGGGTTAGTTTAGGAGTTAGGGTTTAGGAATTAGGGTCAGGGTCAGGGTCAGGGTTTGTTTAGGGTTAGAGTTCAGGGGTTAGGGTCAGGGTTGGTTTAGGGTTAGGGTTTAGGGGTTAGGGTAAGGGTTGATTTAGGGTTAGGGTTTAGGGTCAGGGTTGGTTTAGGGTTTAGGAGTCTGGGTTTGTGTAGGGTTTAGGGGTCTGGGTTTGTTTAGGGGTAAGGGTTTAGGAGTTAGGGTCAGGGTTTGTTTAGGGTTAGAGTTCAGGGATTAGGGTCAGGGTTGGTTTAGGGTTTAGGGGTCTGGGTTTGTTTAGGGTTTAGGGGTAAGGGTTCAGGGGTTAGGGTCAGGGTTGGTTTAGGGTTAGAGTTCAGGATTAGGTCAGGTTGGTTTAGGTTTAGGGTCTGGGTTTGTTTAGGGTTAGGGTAAGGGTTCAGGGTTAGGGTCAGGTTGGTTTAGGGTTAGGGTTAAGGTTTGTTTAGGGTTTGGATTTAGGGGTTAGGGTCAGGGTTGGTTTAGGTTTAGAGTTCAGGGGTTAGGGTTAAGGTTGGTTTAGGGTTAGGGGTTAGGGTAAGGATTGATTTAGGGTTAGGGTTTAGGGGTTAGGGTCAGGGTTGGTTTAGGGTTTGGGTTTAGGGGTTAGGGTCAGGGTTGGTTTAGGGTTTAGGAGTCAGGGTTGGTTTAGGGGTCAGGGTTTAGAATTTAGGGTTAGGGTATATTTAGGATTATAGTTTAGGGGTTATGGTCAGGGTTGGTTTAGGGTTTGGGTTTAAGGGTTAGGGTCAGGGTTGGTTTAGGGTTTGGGTTTAGGGGTTAGGGTCAGGGTTGGTTTAGGGTTTGGGTTTAGGGGTTAGGGTCAGGGTTGGTTTAGGGTTTAGGAGTCAGGGTTGGTTTAGGGGTCAGGGTTTAGAATTTAGGGTTAGGGTATATTTAGGATTATAGTTTAGGGGTTATGGTCAGGGTTGGTTTAGGGTTTGGGTTTAGTGGTTAGGGTCAGGGTTGGTTTAGGGGTCTGGATTTGTTTAGGGTTTGGTTTAGGGGTCTGGGTTGGTTTAGGGGTAAGGTTTTAGGAGTTAGGGTCAGGGTTTGTTTAGGCTTAGAGTCCAGGGGTTAGGGTCAGGTTCTGTTTAGGGGTCAGGGTTGGTTTAGGTTTTGGGTTTAGGGTATGGGTTAGTTTAGGGTTTAGGGGTTAGGGTTTAGGAATTAGGGTCAGGGTCAGGGTTTGTTTAGGGTTAGAGTTCAGGGGTTAGGGTAAGGGTTGATTTAGGGTTAGGGTTTAGGGGTTAGGGTCAGGGTTGGTTTAGGGTTTAGGAGTCAGGGTTGGTTTTGGGTTTAGGTTATGGGTTAGTTTAGGGTTTAGGGGTTAGGGTTTAGGAATTAGGGTCAGGGTCAGGGTTGGTTTAGGGTTAGGTTTAGTGTTTAGGGTCAGGGTTTGATTAGGGGTTAGGGTTTAGGGTTTAGTGTCAGGGTTTGTTTAGGGTTGGTTTTGGGTTATGGGTAAGATTAACTGTGTAACTACAAATGTAATTAAATGCAGGTACTATAAATGGTATTACAATGTAATAACACTTATGTACATAGTAAGTGTATGGTATCAAATACTTAATTACATAGTAGTTAATGACACCTTATATAAATTGGGTCCAATATTCTATATTGTTAAATTTGTTATTAGCATTTCAACAACCCTGCAGTAAAGCACCAGCAGTAACATTGCTGAATATTTCACACAAAAAGAACATATTATCATTATTTTCTCATCCTCATGTCATTCCAAACCTGTTTGGCTGTCTGATGTATCTTACTTAAAACAAAAGGTATGAGGTATGCTGTTTTCCATACAAAGAAACTGGATGGGGATTTGCACTCTCATGCTCCAAAAAAGACAAAAAGCTCCATAAAAATAGTCTATATGACTTGTGCACTATATTCCAAGTCTTAAGAAGTCATACGATAGCTTTGTGTGTTGAACACACTGATATTTAAGCTGTTATTCAAATATAATGTTTCCCTCCACCGCAACTCTCTAATCTTGTTTACTGCTGTGCGTATATTCAAACTTGCTGTGTCGTGATCGGTCATGTGACACTCAAAAGCCAATGGTCTTTTGTGTGTTTTGCACTAACATCAAACATGGAGTGATGCATATAAAGTCGCCATTATTTTTAATCTGTCAGTAAATAATGTCATAAATTGTGGCCTGTTCCTCACACAAAGCTATCGTATATGGATGACTTTTATGGTACTCGCTTGAACTTTTAAGAGCTTGGCAGTATTTGTCACATCCACTATAAGTCCATCTCAGAAGTCTTTCATCAGATGGACGCAGAAACATGTTTGGTGTGAACATTTTATCTAAGGTGCTATGTCTAATTGATCTGACCCTAAAATTGCTTAAAATTACCCTTGTAATGTAGTCAGGTTAATTTAGACATATTAAATAATATTTTTACTCTAATAAAACCTGTTAATTTAGCTGTTAATAAACACGACTAAAGGAGAAATATCTCTGTACACTGTTAAAAATGTATTGTCAGGTAACCTTAAAAATGTTTTTCATGTGGTAACATCTAAATCAACTTATTTTATTCAGTCAAAAAAGGTTATTTAATCTGATTAACAAGCCTAATCTTACACATTACTGTAGGTTGCACAATCCAAATGATTTTGTATTGGTTAGTAAGAATAGAAATTGATCCTTGAGGCAGCAAGATTCAGGTTACCACTTTTTTCAGTCTAGTCTTCTGCTGCTTCTGATAGATCTCCTGCTGACGTACTTTTGTGCAAACAGAAATAAACCGGATCTCTCTTGTTGCTCCTGGAGAAGAGAAAAATCCCTGCAGAGAGCTGGCAGATGCTGAGGAACATGGAGAACACGGAGGCCCTGAGCTACAACGCACCGGGAGGTCAGTCTGGAGTGTGTGTGTGTGTGTGTGTGTGTATTTGTCCGTATGTGTGTGTGCGTATGTTTATGTGTGTGTGTGTGTGTATTTGTGCGTATGTGTGTGTGCTTGTGAGTGTGTGTATGTGTGTGTGCTTGTGAGTGTGTGTGTGTATTTGTGTGTGCTTGTGAGTGTGTGTATGTGTGTGTGTGTGTGTGTGTGTGTTGTGCATATGTGTGTGTGCTTGTGAGTGTGTGTATGTGTGTGTGTGTGTATTTGTGCGTATGTGTGTATGTGTGTGTGCTTGTGAGTGTGTGTATGTGTGTATTTGTGCGTATGTGTGTATGTGTGTGTGCTTGTGAGTGTGTGTATGTGTGTATGTGTGTGTGCTTGTGAGTGTGGGCTTGTTTATGTGGTTTATGAGAACATTTTTTTAGGTTACAAATTAGTAATTACAAGGGTATTATGCTATAAATGTGGTTTATGAGGACATTTCTATTGTCCCCATAATTCAAATCGCTTAAAAATCATACTAAACAATGTTTTACTGAAAATGTAAAAATGCAGAAAGTTTTTTGTGAGGGTTAGGTTTAGGGGTAGGGTTAGGGTTAGGGTATAGAATCTATAGTTTGTACAGAATAAAAATCATTATGTCTATGGAGAGTCCTCATAAGGATAGCTGCACCAACATGTGTGTGTGTGTGTGTGTGTGTGTGTGTGTGAAGTGTGTGTATGTGTGCGTGCGTGTGTGTGTATATGTGTGTGTGTGCGTGTGAGTGGGTGCGTGTTTGTGTGTATTTTTGTGTGTGTGAATGTGCGTGTGTATGTGTGTGCATGTGTGTGTGAAGTGTGTGTATGTGTGTGTGTGTGGGTGAAGTGTGTGTGTGTGTGTGTGCTCTTCATAGGTGCTCGCTAACAGTACTTGCCCCTACAATCTGTTAAGGCTAAATGGGGGATCTTTGTCTTTGTTATCTTTGTTGTGTACGTGTGTGTGTGTATGTATGTGAAGTGTGTATGTATGTGTGTGTCAGTGTGTGTAAGTATGTATGTGTGTGTGTGAAGTGTGTGTGTGTAAGTGTGTATGTGTGTGTGTGAAGTTTGTGTATGTGTGTGTGAAGTGTGTGTATGTGTGTTTGTGTCTTAAAATTGTATTCCAAACTTTTGGCCGCCAGTGTAAATATATATATATATATATATGTGTGTGTGTGTGTGTGTATGTTTTGGGGTTCTGTAAAGTTAAACCAATGTTTTGCAATTATTCCACTGTATGTGTGAAAGGTGATCTTTTTTGGAGTGCTAAAAATAGCAGGTGGTGGCAAAAAAATTCAGCAAAGTTGAAGAATTTAATTCATTTGTTTGATTGGTTGGTGTAAAAGCTGTATCTCACGATTCCATCATTTCATATGAATTATTATGAGTTGTCATGGGACTACAGTATAAAGCATAAACCTCACTTTTCATATTTCTGTAAAACAAGACTTAATATCTCATGTGATTTTGCTTCTCAAGTAAATATATCTTGTTTTAAGGATGTTTACTGGAAAACAAGACACAAATAATTGCTAAGAGAATGTTTTGCTGTGTACTTGAAAGAAACATAACTGAGAACTCCCGAGCAATGAATAATACAACCTCAATAATATATTCCTCTGCCGAGTCAAATGGATGTAAAAGGACACATGGCTCAACATTGTGTTTATTTTATTCTGCAACATTATAATGCAGTTCATGCAGGATTATTATTTTATTCTGTACTACAATGTAATCAAGAGCTGTGCCACAGAAGACCAGGTTTTCAACTAGTGAACTGGACGGACGCCACGTTTGACATTTGGTCACACTTTCCCTGTTGAGTGAAAGTTTTCACAAGTTTCAGTGACTTTCTCTTTTCTCACAATATAAATCCCCTTCTGTTCTCAGATGGCTCTATTCTCCCAAATGGTTTGTGATGATCGTGTCTGATCAGCCTTCATTAATATTTCTCTCCTTATCACACGTCCTACTTGAAGATCTTGTGACTAGTGACAAAAGTTTACATTTTTCTTTAAGGCTTAGTTCACCAAAAAATTACAATTCTCTCATCATTTACTCACCCTCATGCCATCTCTGACAAGTAACTTTCTTCTGCTGAGAATATCTCAGCTCTGTAGGTCCATACAATGCAAATGAATGGTGGCCAAAATGTTGAAGCTAAAAAAAAAGCACATAAATGCATCATAAAAGTAATCAATTTGATATCAGTGGTTTAATCCATGTCATCTGAAGCGATCCAATCAGTTTTGGGAGAGATCAGACCAAAATATAACTCCTTTTACACTGTACAACTTGACATTGCAGTCTCTAGACACGATCATGATTTCAAGCTCGATTACATTTCCTAGTGCATGACACATGCGCAGAACGCTAAAAAGTGCAATCGAGCTTGAAATCATGATCAATCATTGATAC
>NC_068293.1:42369019-42371519 GCF_025860055.1 Xyrauchen texanus | reverse complement strand
TGTTTTTGTATGGTGAATTTATCAGCATAACAATCTGAACAAGCAATTAATTACAGGTTAAGTATCATTATAATTACAGATCTGCTTCTCAGTCAAAACTCAGAAGCATCAAATCTGTGTTAATGCATCATAGCTAACAATAATTCAGTATCTGAGAAATATACTTTTACCTCTAATAATGATTTATTTGTATCTTGATTAATCAGGAATGTATATGTATAACAGGTATTATTTTAACATGTTTTATTTTTAATTCACAAAAAAAAATCCTCATATTTATCCTCATTATTATTAATAATAATAATAAAAGAAAATATATGTTTGTATATATATATAATACATATTTTTTCTTTACTTTTCTCATATATATTTTGTCAAAATAGATTTTGACATCATTTTTATTTCTTTGTGAGTTCTGCGTTCGTCGCAGTTGTGACGTCATTGGCGCGTTCCGCGCTCTCGCTTCAGTCATTGCTTGGAGGTCTGAGCGGAGAGAGGAGCAGGCTTGATTATACAACTTTGATTATATACAACGATTAATAGCTGCGTTTTCCAACTCATGCAGATTACGCCTCATGGATAAAAGAACCAACAGATTGATTTCAGTCTTTATTCAACACCACACAACGCAGGGGGTGGTAGCCAAGTCGTAGCGACAGACACGTGCACGCCCAGACCGGGTACACGTGTCTTCAGTCACAGACTGCCATAATCACAACCTGATTCACAGTTTCCTTCAGGAGTTTAAAACGATGATAATCTAAACAAAGAGTGAAACAAACCTTAACCATTTCAATATTTAATGTGTTAAAATTATTTCTAACTTAAAAAATTAAATAAAATGACGACTTGTTGTGGCGTCATTTCCACCACACTAAACAATTTAGCCTGTAATAAAGTTTTTTTTCCTTCTAAAGTTAGTGTTCTTGTTAATTAAGTAAACAGAAGAACATCTTTGAGATGAAATATGAGACAAGTGATGCTTGAAGAAAACTAAAAAATATCACTTGTGAGCAGAATATTTGTATTGGGTGTCATTTCCAATCAAGCTGTAATTTTGCCAAATTATGCATAAATTGTGTGTATTTAGGATACATAAAGTTCTAGCTATGAAAGCAGCCTTACCACAAAAAATGAGTTATAAATGTCATTTCCATCAGCGTCATTTCCAGCGCAGACTTCTATTAAACACAATACAGAATTTGATATGTGCTGGAAATTGCACTGTGGTGGGAATTTTTGACATAAATACAAAAATGACATGATTTCCTGTGATGCCTGTACAGACATTGTTAGTAGACAAATTAAATAAACCAGAAAGAGTGTGAAAAACGTATTTGCATGACTACTTTTAGAAATCCACAAATTTAAATGTCCCCGAATTTGAAGAAACACCCTCATATGATTATTAATAGGCTTGATAGATATTATGTGTTTTGGCTTGGTCTAATTATGTTTTACAATACGTTAAATGTTCTCAGCCAACTCGTGACGACTGTGGGTGGTTCATTAACCCACTGGGGCCGAACCCGTGGTGGACGTGTGTGATCACAGTGATTCCTGCGCTGCTCTGCACCATCCTGATCTTCATGGATCAGCAGATCACAGCAGTGATCATCAACAGGAAGGAACACAAGCTGAAGTTTCTGAACTCACATGGAGACTTTATAACACCTTAGCTTCTGTTTCATCTACTCATTCATTATACACTATTCCTGGTTAATTGATTGCAAATTTTGCAACTGAATTATTTCAAAGGTACTGCATAAAAATCCCTTTACAGAAAGGCTGTTGTTATCACCTGGATCTGTTCGTGGTGGCCTTGATATTGGGTGTGTGTTCTCTGATGGGCTTGCCTTGGTTTGTGGCCGTGACGGTTCTTTACATCAGCCACGTGAACAGCCTGAAACTGGAGTCGGAGTGCTCAGCGCCCGGCGAGCAGCCGAAGTTCCTGGGCATCAGAGAGCAGCGAGTGACCGGACTCATGATCCTCATGGGCTGCTTCGTCTTCATGACCTCAGTGCTGAAGGTCTGGAGCTGGAGATGCATTCGATTAGCTAGCTATCGCTTCTAAAGCAAAGCCATAAACCATGTGATGCATCATTTATAGATGCCCCATTTAGATCTGGTATTAACATCCTTCTCGGGTGAGCAAATGGCGAGTGGGCATTAAATAATTAAACCTCCATAACTTTAACTTTGCCGGTAACACTAAAAAAAGCGAATAAAAAAAATTAATAATTTTAAGATTTACAAATTTAGGGGCCTGTGTGGCTCAGCAAGTATTGACGCTGACTACCACACCTGGAGTCACAAGTTCAAATCCAGCACGTGCTGAGTGACTCCAGTCAAGTCTCCTAAGCAACCAAATTGACCCGGTTGCTAGGGAGGGTAGTGTTACATAGGGTAACCTCCTTGTGGTCGTTATAATGTGGTTCTTGCTCTCGGTGGGGCGTGTGGTAAATTGTGCGCGGATGCCTCGGAGAATAGCGTGAAGCCT
>NC_068293.1:42354019-42361519 GCF_025860055.1 Xyrauchen texanus | reverse complement strand
ATATGTTCACTTTTACAGCCAACACAAAACTCTTATGATGACATTATTCTTCTCACTGTAGCTGCTCCAGCACGGAAATAAATGGTGGACTGTGTGTAGATCACTCAGGGGAGGATCTATGATAATAGGGTGGAGTCTGTCTCCAGTCATGGGCGTGGCCTGCTCTAACACGACGTCATTTTAGAGCAGAAATGAAAACCGTTCATTTTGACACACTGTTTTTGATTAATAGAAATATAAGAGGAGTGGGTGGACTTTTAACATTGGAGGGTGATTGTGTACACACCATGTAAAAGTGAATTTTGCATAATAGGTCCCCTCTAAGTTGATTTTCTGTATACTTTAATTTTTGAACTGATAGTGGTTAATAAAGTCAAGTAATGTGGTAGCATGCCAGAGAGTCAGTGGTGATGTCATTGCTTTCCTGTCGGGTCAGTGTTACAGAAACTCTTAGCCTGAGAGTTAGCCTACCCTGGACCAGGTTAGTTTCTGTTATTAGTTCAGTTTTGTTATTGGTTGTCTTATAATCTTGTTACCCCATGTCTGTATATTTAAACCCTCATGTTAGCATTTGTCATGTATTGTGAGTGTGAGTTCATCATTGTTCATGGTAATAGTCATAGTACTGTCATATCTAGTTAAGCTATAGTTATGTTTTGTTTTGGATTAATGTTTTTGGATGTGTGGCACTTTGTAAATTATAGTGTTAAATTCATATAGGTGCTCCCCTACTCAAACAAGGAAATGTGTCTGCTTTATTTATTTTGATGTTTTGTTCGACAGATGGTTTGTAGCATCAGCTGACAGCTCTGAGACGCATCCGCTCCCAGGACGGTCTGCATCTCTGGCTCCAGTGCCATTTTCTCCTTGTTGAAGGACTGGAGACGTGCAGCCCCATGTGTGCCTGACAGCACTGGATAATTGACATATTTCCATAAGGCTTTGGTGACTCGCATCATCTGTCAGTATCACGGTAGAGACGGTGAGGTAGGTAGAAACGACACATCAGGACTGCATTCCTCCATTGTAGACCACCAAGGTAAATCCACAGGGATAATGAGGATGGCTCATTTGAGAAGATGGCTTGGAGCATCACTCTAAACTTTGTTTGTTGTATTGACAGAATGAAGCCATTCCATTAGACACATGGATATACTATTTGATTGTTTTCCCACATGAGTAGTTTGATTTGCTGCATTTGGTTTGCATGTCAACTTAACGGATGGCATTAAAACCACTCAAGAAGTCTTGAGTGTTATCTGTTTTCTCAAAGGTATGGCAAGGTATTACGTGGATCTAAACTTAAAATCTCCACTGGTTCTCCACTGGTTCTCTTTGCTTCACGACCAGGATTTTACAATCAAGTGTCAACGCAAAATGGTTTATTGTACAAAAGAAAAATGTAATTGAAACCAAACATTGAAATGAACATGATAGTTTCATTGTTTAAAAGCAGCTTTACTGAAAATTATGTTGGAGTTCCCTGAGAGCAAGTCATTAGCGACCGTGGCAAGGAACCCAAAACGCAGTAAAATGGTTGTTAATTGGCACAGGCTGCAGTTAGTAGTCATCACTCAGGGAGACATGGCGTTGGGAGTGGGACGTCAGGCAGGACCGAAGCTAGATCTGACAGACTCTGGTAACATGGGGTATGTATCCCGAGGTTGAGACCGGAAACAAATGGAGTAATATTAGAGTAGATGCCATTCACATTAAAGCAGAACTATAGAATATGAGAAATGTTTAAAGTTCTGGCAGACCTAACTAAAGCAGCAAAACCATGAGTTGGGGGATAAATTAGGTGTGTGCCTGGCTGTCTTTAGTCTAGACTTTGAGTGTTCCTGAGTCCTGAACAATGCTAGGAAGGCTAATCGGAAAGGACCCTGTAAAGCAGTTCAATGGAAAGGAGGAGGCAAGAACCGGCTTGACGATATAAACAATATTTTAATGGTTAACTTAAACAAAAGACAAACACACACACATGACGGACATGTTCGTAAACAATCTCTCTCTCCCGCACCATCCTCCGCAGTTGGCCTTTATCCCTCTCTGAGGCTTAATTAGCCTGATAAGGGACCGGGTGTGTAGAATCATGACCCCCTGCCACATTCCTCCCTCGTTCTCTGCCCCGTTTGCCGGCAGGTCATCCCCATAGACCTGGATGAGGGAGGGGACAAGGAGAGGGAAACACAAATAATAAAAATGGGGGGGTACTTCCTGTAACAGTGTAGTATCCCCCCCCCCAAAAAAAACACTGTAAAATTTAAACGAGAGGGAAAAGGCCAACGCGGAGCGGCAGTGAGAGAGAGATGAAAAAAAAACACTTACTCGCCAGTTCTCCGATCTGTAGCTTGTTAATCGGACACTCCTCCACCCTCTAACGGACGACAGCCGCGCCTCTCCGGGCGGATCGGAGGCAGTCGTCCAGCCCCTGGCGGACGGAACACCCCGCCGCTCTCTCGGGGAACCGAAGGGGTCTCCCCTGCCCCTGGCAGCGGTTCTCCCCCTCCCCGCTCGCAGTCGGCAGTCTCAGACCCCGCCGCGTTTCACAGCTGGTAGGGGGACTCCTCCACCCCTGTCGGTGGCCGTTCCTCCGCTTCCTAGGCACACTCAAAGTCTAGACTTTGATTGTGCCTGAGTCCTGAACAATGCTAGAAAGGCTAATCGGAAAGGACCCTGTAAAGCAGTTCAATGGAAAGGAGGAGGCGAGAACTGGCTTGACGATATAAACAATATTTTAATGGTTAAAGGGGTCATGACATGGGTTTTTTTATTGTATTATTATGTTCCCTTAGGTGCAATTATAGTATTAATATTTTTTTTTTTAAGAAAAACTTTTAAAATCTAGTGATTTATGACCTTTTCCCACCCTGTTTCTCATCCTCTGATTCAAACAGTCTGTTTTGGGGGCGTTTTCCATTTAAGACTTCAGTGTTAACGCCCACTGTTATGATTGGCTAACGTCAGTGCCTGTGTATCAATTATTGACGCCCCCAGCCAGAACAATATGCAAGTAAACTAAGTAAAAACACTGTGATTATTCATAATGAATGAAATTGCGCTTTAAAAAGTAGTTTAAAGTTTAAAATAGATTACTTACAGTTTGCGTTGTCGTTGTTCCCAGAATAGTCGACACGGACTTATCTTTGAGCAACAGTTTTCTGGCAAAGCCAGCATCATATTGAGATTTGTTCTCAAAACAGTCATCCTTAAAATGTACAGAACAAACGCTTAAGTTAACACTGCCGTGACTGGGGCGTCCGCAAAAAATAAACTGCATCCATTTTTCCCTGGCGTCTGGATCTTTCGGCAGCTTATTCAGAGGTTTTGTTTGACCACAGCCAGGAACAGCACATCTGTGTGGCATCGTAATTTTCCTGTGCACAAGTAGTCTCTGTCAGAGCTAAGCTGTCCATCGACTGAACACTTGTGAGGCGACGGCGATACAAAATGAGCGTGGTTGTCTTGCGCTTAAAGCGTAGTTATCTTGTGCTGGAGGCGGTCATATGCAAACGCTGTTACGTCACTTCTAACCGACACGTCACTTCTAACCATGAATCCAGAACGAGCTGTATTTTGAGCTTGATTAAATAAATGATTCGTTTAGAATGGAGAGGACGTCTTAAAATATTAAACTTGCAGGACGTTTTAATGATACAAAGACCTCTTATATACCAAAAGATCAAGGCAAATTTGGTTTCTCATGTCATGACCCCTTTAACTTAAACAAAAGACAAACGCACACACATGATGGACATGTCCATAAACAATCTCTCTCTCCTGCACCATCCTCCGCAGTCGGCCTTTATCCCTCTCGGAGGCTTAATTAGCCTGATAAGGGACCAGGTGTGTAGAACCACGACCCGACCCCGCCCTCCGCCCTGCCACAGACCCATAAAAGATTTTTAAATTCTAGGTACTATCATGCCAGAATTGTGATCAAAGTGAACTTGGATAATAATGGATATGATGATGGAACTTGCAAAGTCATATTTTCCTACTTTGGGGGCATTGGTGCACCACTTGATGTCGGAATTCTTACTTGTAAACTTGTGTGGAAATGTTCAAATCCAAGTTTGCCGAGATGCAGTTTCATGACGCCACAAACATTGTCGGCACACAGGGAGTTGTACAAAGCGTCAGTCAAACCCCTCACTAACGGAAGCATTACAGTTTTGTTTCATTACACGTCATCTTGTCTCCTACATGTTCTCCCACTGCACGACAGAAACTCCTTTGATCTGTGTCTCCAGACAATGTGGCGACGGCACTTGTGACATCATCGGAATACTATCAATAGAAGTTCACTTAAGAACTGATGAGCTAGACCATTAAAAGCTTTAATTAATTACAAATTTAAATTGTGTGAGTAAAATGAACAAGATATCTGACTGGTAGCCATTGTAGTGGTGATAAAATTGGGCTGATATGATCATATTTCTTGGTCCTAGTCTGCACTCTGCTGCATTTTGAACCAACTGAAGCTTATTTATTGAACCTCCTCCAAGTAAAGCATTACAATAATCTAGTCTTGTGGTCATAAATGCATTTAGTTTTTCGGCATCAGATCAGAAACCGAGAGCATGTGTCATAACATAAAATTATTTCTGAATTTATTTAGCAAATCGGCAAATGCGAGATGAATATCATTAAATTTGCTTCGGTGGCCCGACATGTAGCTTGAGTGGCTGCCAAAAAACATTGGAAGGAAAAAACCTTGCTGTCAAAGTGATTGGAGGCAATTGAATTATCATCAATGTTTTTTAAAACTGCTAAAAGATGGAGAATTTTCAATTACCACAGCCTCTAATGTAGGCCTAATATGTAAATAGTGTTTTACATTTTGCATTGATTACTTCGATCAAATCTTTATCCGATCATGTTAAAGATGCATTCGACAGCAAGGTGTCAATACAATCCAGCTAAAGCATATCCAGATATTAAACGCATGTTAATGCAAGGTCTAAATGGGACCAAAATGACATTTTCACCTTTGATTTTGGAGCAAAACTATAGGTAAAAAAATAGCCATAGAAAGGTGGAGGCGTGATTTTATTTGTATACCGAGATGGCTAGACCTTTTACTAAAATCAGTTGACTTCAGCACCCCTTGTTGCATTAAATGTCAATGGTTTAAGTCCAAAAATAGGAAAGAAAAACATGTATTGTTTTTTCAAAGTTTCTTTTGATGTCTTCATTTTTAAGGCTCTATGTGGATAAATCACCGATATGGGGCTCTCAATGTGGCTCCATCCGAAAAATGTTCAATTTCACCCATTTTCAATGGTCAAAAACCAAATGTGGGTAACATGGTATGAAACTAGTTTTTCTTGTCCAATAACACAAAGTTCTGAAGTTTGAATATGATTGAAACCAGAAATGGACCTTATTTTTTCACATAAAAACAACAAAGTCCATAGAGTCCAAATATACACTAGCATTAAGAGTAAGCGACATATGCGGGTCTCTTAGGGGTCAAAATCACCAAAGGGGCTGCAACTCTACTGTATTATTACTGTATTATGCTTTTTCTGCCCTTTGTGCCCAAGTATCCAGGTGTCTGAGACTGTAAATCACAGATACCCCAAATTTGAAGGTATGGTCCCAAATGCCAATAATTGGCACATTTATGTTTTTGCTCTGAAACCATATGGGCTAGATTCTTAATTTCCACTGAATCCTTCAGTGGCCCCAATCTCTGGGGACCTCCCAGAGGTGACCCATATCTTATTCTGAGGGGGTGGGGTTACTGAATTAAAAAAGAAACGGACATTGGTTTACGGGGTAGATCAAAAACACCACCACCAATGAACCATTGAATCCAGAGTGCTTCATTTGAAGAGTTTTATTTGCATGATTCAATGAAACTGACAGGACTAGTCAATAAAAAAAACACTGTATGGTGGAATATCGCAGGTTTTTATTTCTGTCTGGAGAATCTTCAGTCTCGTCTTCCTCTCCCTGTCTTCAGCCAGGAAACAAACTCTTTTGCCGCCTGGTCCTGCAGGTATGAGCTGACATCACTAGTGTATGTGCTGTCTGCGTGCCGTCGTGTAGGCACTCTGGGGGGGCAAAGTGGAATAATGCAGAAAGGTAAATCTCCTTTTACAAAAATAGGAATCATTTTGAACTATTTTATGATGGGGAAAAAATACATATGACAAATTACTTTATATAAAAAATTATTATTTTTTTTTTTTTTAAAGTACACGTATCCCATAGTCACTCAATGACATCATTAAGCTGCATTTATAACAATACATAAACTTTAGGAAAGCATTTGATGTTTCGTATTACACGGCTCTATGGAATAGGCCTGCTTGTTTCTGATTGGTCGATCGCAGCATTCTGTGGTCAAATATTTCTGAATAACGATCATTGTTTATACCATAGCATCACTAATGATAATGAGTGGCTGGCAATACTGTACATCACCCCTTACTTGGCCATGCTTGAATTCTTTTTGAATTTCCTCGTAACTGTTTAGCTGATGTTAAAAGTTGGTTGGCGAATACTTCTCTCCAGTTAAACGTGGATAAAACAGAATTGATCCTTTTTGGTCAGAATTGATGTGGTAAGGACATGACCGATAGCTTTGGTTTATTGCCAATTTTGGTTTAATCATTTTGTACATTTTGTATCTCCGTACAGCACTTTGGTCTACTCTTGTGGCTTTGTAAGTTGAGTTAACATTTTCACAACCTCACTGATGTTCATTCAACATGTGCATTATTTAGCCAAAATGACTTGGAAAAACAAACATACCCACTTCTTTTGGAGTTCATTAACCACTGAACAAAGTCCTGTGCTCTTCTGGTCTCCAGGTATTTACTGTAATCGTTTGAGAAGGTTCCTTCTGAATGTCTCTTCATGTTAGTTACTTCTCTCGGGTCTTTAAATAATGCGTCCTCCGACATAAGGCTGAAAGTTAAGAAAAAAATCAGAAATATTATATGCGTCAATTTCAAAGAAACAAAAAAAACTTGAGTCTTGAAACCAGTCAACAACAAATCATGAACCTAATATCAGAATATATAATGCCTTTTTTTGTAACTTCTTTATAAACACTAGTCTAAACCTCAAGTGCATAAAATATTTACATTTTAAAAATATGTAAAAAAAATAATAATTAAGAAATCAAATAATTTGGCTGCTCTTACCTGGTATTTTCTTCCGTGTCTTGAATGGGAATCTGCAGGCTTCTGTGGATCAGGATGAGGAGTAACAGTCCAATGAAAGAGTAAATCCTTTTCATCATCATCATCATCATCATCATCATACCTGACAATACAAACCACACAAAACTCAAACACTACTTCAGATTTGTGTTAATAGTTATAGCAACGAAATATCTAGAATTTCAACAACAAAAGAAACTGGTTTCCCATTAAAAATATCAAAATATCCTTAAAACAAGATTAACTTCAGTTTATATTATTTGGAAACAAGTCTTAATGTGTTATGCAATTTTTCTTCTCAAGTAAAGTAAATGTATCTTGT
>NC_068293.1:42299019-42351519 GCF_025860055.1 Xyrauchen texanus | reverse complement strand
AACACGTATGAGCATTGGCTATACAATTGGGAAAATTACCTTTTTTTTTTTTCGTAATATGAGGTACAAAATAACAATTCATGATTCCAGTATTGTCAGATTTTATTGATGTAACCTTGACAACCGTTTTTGAGATTTTGGTCTTTCTCCATTCAAGTAGATAGGAGCTGCACTGGCATGACTGGAAATAGCCTCCCGAGAGCATTCCAAAGATGGCCGATAGTGGACTGACTTGCTAGAACGACTTTGGCTTTAGCTGATATTCCATCAAAATCAGTAACGTCCAATTCAGAGAGTCGTTTTAAGAATCTAGCTTTGAGTGGCAGTCCACTAGCTAGGCTACTTCCTTTTTTCATGCATTTCTAAGTTTAACCAGCAGACGACATTGTTTCTAAATGGAGGTGGGTAAAAATAATTTTTCCGATGCATTGCGATCTTCATTTGAACGATCTCTATCGTTTTTGAAATAGCAAGTTTGGTCTTTTACTTCATGCGAAACCCTCCGCTACAATGAGAGGAAATCACTTGCATTAGCAACCAAACTTCACGCTTTGTGACAAAAATGTATATATTTGGCAACTCGCAACAAATCCTTTCACTGCATGTTGAGAGTAAAAGTTGTTCCGTGTAATGTGTGTCCATGGACGAGATAACCCAACCCATTTGTCTCTTTAAAACCCTATCTGTTCTTTACAATCAGTTGTTGATAAAAAATAAATAAATAATAATAATAATAATGCTAATCAGGCATAACACAGATGCGATATAACCATTCCGGTCTCTCTCCTTAACACACGCCCATTTACAGAGACTCTTTACAGAAATGCCGGTGTTGTTAAAGAGACAGTACCTGTTTTAGCATGTTTTCAAGCCAATTTTGCCATTTAAACAAACATGTTACAAAAAATAGCATATGAAATATAATATCATATTTATTGATTGAATACATGGATTTGTTCATTTTTAAAAAGCCAAAATGTGACCAATGATGAAAAACGAATAAAATATAATTATTACAAATAACATTTATATTTTCGTAATGTACCTAGTTAGAAGGTCCCCTGTTTAATTTATTTCATATGTAAGCAAAGGGGACGACATATACCCATATGAATCAATATAGTATCAAAATGTAGTCGAATCCAGAGCTTGTGAATTGAAATCGAATCAGGAAATCTGTATCAATACCCAGCCCTTTTCCAAAAATTGCCACTTTCACCACTTACAATGGACTGTGATGTAGACTATTACTGTATAACACATATAATATGTAAAATATCTCTAAAAAAGAAACAAAACATCCATATGTAGAATGTTTCAGTTGATCCGTGTTTTCAAGTCCGTGCACAAACGCAACCGTATAAAACACTTTGGATTCCACAATCAATCTGTAAACACGCCAGAAATCTGAGACACACACTACATTCATAGCAGGTCACATTCATAGTACAATTGTCACAGCAATTTGATAAGAAAAACAACAGCTTGTACAAAGTTCACATATTAAAACTAATTATGAAAATCAAACCCGTCTTGTGTCAATGTCATTGAAGTTATGTATTTCTTTGTTTCATATACAGACTAAGATGGAAAGAATCTGTCATTAACAGTCATTTGTGTCAATTTAACAGGATTATGCGTTGCCTTTAGAACGCATCAATATAACCCACTTTATTTCTTCTCAGTAAAGCACTTCTGCAGAAAGTGGTTCAGGTGTGTGTAGAGGTGGTATCGGGCTTTTCCAGACAAACTGTGATCCTTATCAGTGTACCACTGAAAAATACATCACACATTTACATACGAGTACAGAAAGATTAGAAATTATGAGGGAGGAAAAAAAAATAATTCCCAGGTCATATTTCACCCTAATAAATAAATAATCATAATATATATTTGTATATATATATATATATACACACACTCAGTAAAAAAGAAACGGCCCTTTTTCAGGACACTGTATTTTAAAGATAATTTTGTAAAAATCCAAATAACTTTACAGATGTTTATTGTAAAGGGTTTAAACAATGTTTTCCATGCTTGCTCAATGAACCATAAACAATGAATGAACATGCACCTGTTGAACGGTCGTTAAGACACTAACAGCTGACAGACGGTAGACAATGTCACAGTTATAAAAACGTGGGACACTAAAGAGACCGTTCTACTGACTCTGGAAAACACCAAAAGAAAGATGCCCAGTGTCCTGCTCATCTGTGTGAACGTGCCTTAGGGATGCTGCATGGAGGCATGAGGACTGCAGATGTGGCCAGGGCAATAAATGTACATTTACATTTATGCATTTGGCCGACACTTTTATCCAAAGTGACTTACAGAGCCCTTCTTACAGGGACAATCCCCCCGGAGCAACCTGGAGTTAAGTGCCTTGCTCAAGGACACAATGGTGGTGGCTGTGGGGATCGAACCAGCATCCTTCTGTTTACCAGTTATGTGGTTTAGACCACTACACCACCACCACTCCGAGAGACGGGTCCGTCCCTATCGCTCGCTCTCTCTCTCCAGATCCAACCGGTCCTTCCAATAAATGGCAATGTCCGTACTGTGAGACGCCTGAGACAGGAAGGACAGCTGAACGTCCTCGCAGTGGCAGACCACATGTAACAACACCTCGTTACATGGATACAGGATCGTTACATCCGAATATCACACCTGCGGGACAGGTACAGGATGGCAACAACAACTGCCAGAGATCCACCAGGAATGCACAATCCCTCCATCAGTGCTCAGACTGTCCGCAATAGTCTGAGAAAGGCTGAGGGCTTGTAGGCCTGTTGTAAGCCAGGTCTTTACCAGACATCATCGGCAACAACGTCTCCTATGGGCACAAACCCACCTATACTGGACCAGACAGGACTGGCAAAAAGTGCTCTTCACTGACGAGTCACGGTTTTGTCTCACCAGGGGTGATGGTCGGACTCGCGTTTATCGCCGAAGGAATGAGCGTGTGCCAGGGTAGTTCTCTCTCTCTCTCTTGAACTGCCGCCTCCAGTCACCTTTATCTCAGGCTTGATCAGCCTAATTATGGGCTAGGTGTGCAGCATCACGGCCCAGCCCAATCTGTGCATCTTATCGTGGCTAGTTGTGCATGACATTGCGGAGACTCAGCATGTGGAGGCTTGTGCTACTCTCCACGATCCACATACAACTCACCACACGCCCTAATGAGAGCGAGATCCACTAATCGCGACCACGAGGAGGTTACCTCATGTGACTCTACCCTTCCTAGCAACTGGGCCTATTTGGTTGGTTAGGAGACCTGACTGGAGTCACTCAGCACACCCTGGATTCGAACTCACGACTCCAGGGGTGATAGTCAGCAGTGTGTGATAGTCACACACTTTTGCTTTTTTAACATTATCTTAATGACGATTAAGCACTTTCCCCCCATAATCTCATTACCGTAACGTGTTTGGTATTTTACTTTTTTCTTGTTGTGTCAATTCGTGGTTACAAGTGTACTGAGCACTCTAAGCCTATATTCAGGTCACTCCCAGAACACTCCCAAACTGCAGGGGGCAACCATGCAACAAAAGTTGGTGGAACCAACTTTTGGGAAGTGCTCTTGGGACCATATTTGCCTGCCCACAGGAAGTGCATGGCATTGAAATGTTTGTGAAGAGCTCAGTTGGCTCACTCTCTCTCACTTGTTCCTGGGAAAAGCTACTATGACCACAGCTCCTGATCATCTCAAAGACGCAACTGGTAGGACAGTATAAGGTTAAAATGTGTTTGAATGTGTTGAGTTCAGGCTTCTCTATGTTCATATGTTTGCTTTTGCTTGGTTGTAACATACAATTTAAATTAAATAAGGAAGACTTTATTATTGTAACGCTACTCTAAGCATTTGTATAAGTTTAATTACGGGATTGGTATTGTTATTGTTATTATTAGACATCCCAGGTTGATCTGAATGACTTTGTTTGGTTTGAGGATTCAGTAGCATTTATTTATTACTTTGAGAAAGTTGTATTGAGATTTGTTTGTAACTAATTCATGCTTTTGGTTTGTGTATTTTAAAGGTTATCAACCTATTCTGTCTCATCCCTAATCTATCAAACCATCTTGAAGAAATAAAAAATCATAAAGTGAGCAGATTTGAGTTGTCCTTTGCGTTCATCAGAGATAAAGCAGTTTTCAAGTTTGGGCAGAGCTGTGGTCAGTTAAAAACACACACAACTTGACAGTTGATAACCAGCGTGGCAGTGAGAACAAGGATCAAAGGCCTGAGGTCAAGCTGTCAACGCAAAGGAAAAATTGACTGGAAACTCTGCACCATGGCAAAGGAAACTCTTGGGAAAACAGTCAAGCAACTGAAGCAAGAGCGGACTTTAGCTAAATCTGCTTTCACCAAGCAAGCAAACTATCTGAGCAAAGCTGCAGATAGTATGATTAAGCATGAACTTCAAGAGGAGTTCAGCAAGCTCAGTTCCCTGGCAAGGTATGTGAGCCGATGCAAATGAGGATTACAGGGCTGGCCTACTGGCTGAAGCGGGATCTGAGGAGGATGAAGAAGTCAAGCTCGACGAGCACCAGCAGGCTGAGCTTGAAAGGACAATGGAAGAGTGCGACATGAGACTGGGGGACATCCGTAAGGCAGTCCAATCCAACCTCTGGCCAAGATATGGTAAAGAGGAAGTAGACTTTGCAATCCAAGAAGCGGAAAAGCCTGTGACAGAGCCCAGGTAAGCCCCATCACTGCTATCAATAGAGACGGCTATGAACTACAGCTGGAAAGAGCAAGGAGGCTAATCCATGGTGCAACTGAAAGCCTGAAAGACTGGGAGAAATGGATCCCACATGATCAGACAGCAGACCTGAGAGGCAGATTAAGAGACCTGAGAATATTCGGCAGCAACCTGGAGGCCAGAAGGGCAGAATTCCTCACCGCACAAAAAATTGCAGAAGAGGAAAGAAGAGGTCCAGACCAACAGCCTATTCCAACCGCAGTTCCCCAACCAGTGGTGAGAATAAAGCCAACCAGTCTACCTAAATTCACTGGGATTAGGAGGAGTTTCCATAGATGGAGGAGAGACTGGGAAAGTCTACAAAAGCAGGGAGAGCCGACTGGATCAGTGGAAGTGAAGAAGTTCCAACTCCTTGACAGTGTGGACGAGAGGATAGGTAGGGACCTGAGCTTGACAACATACAACAGTGCTGAAGACATATTTAGAGTACTTGAAAACAGGTATGGAAACAAGCCAACGATTGCTTTGGAGATAATTGGGGACCTAGAGAGGATCCCTCCTTTAAAGTCACACCAGCCAAGGAAGGTAATTGACCTAATTCAGGCTGTGGAAAAAGCTCTGAATGACCTCACGGAACTCGAAAGCATTGGAGCCATAAAGAATCCCCTTGTGATCAGATCCATAGAGAGCAAGCTCCCAGATAACATAAAGAGGGACTGGCTGGCGTTTATGGTCAACCCAAGAAATGGAGTCACACATGACAATCACTTTGACATCCTTCTGACATTCTTGAAGACACAAGAGGACATTCTAGAGAAACTAGACCAATTGGGTGGAAGTGAAAAACCTGAAAAGAAAGCTACATACCTGGAGAAGAGGTATGCCTCCACAAAGTCCACAAGGAAAGGAGGATGTGTTGTTTGTGGAGATGAGAAGCATCGTGAGAAAATCTTCTTTTGTAAGCAGTTTAAAGAATTGAGACCTGGTGAGAAACTGAATGCTATCGAAAGGCTGGGAGCATGCAGAAGATGTCTCAGATGTCATGAAGAGGATGAGGAATGTACGGACATTTACCTGTGCAGGAACAGAGACTGCAGAAGAGGAAGCTCTTCAGATCACCATTTCTTTCTCTGCCTGAAAGGAGGATTCAAGGGGAAAGAATCTGTGAAAGTGGGAAAACCCAGCACCAGGAGGCAAACATTCACAGAGGAGCAAGAGAAATTGATGTCTGAGCTTACCCCTGACATGGCAGAAAAAGTCAAAAAAGCCTTCACCAATATGGCTGCAAAATCACACGGCACTAGAAGAAGCCTTCCTGGAGTGATGGACTCAAGTACACGTGAGTTACCAGTTATTCTTATGCTTCTCGAAGTAACCACCAACGCAGGACAGAAAATTGGAACTCTCATTGACTTAGCATCAGATACCAACTACATCACTCATACAGCTGCCAGGAGATTGAAGCTTCAGAGTGAAAAGATCACGCTTGTCGTCCATGGAGTTGGAGGCATGGCCATGAAGGTAAAGACCAAAAGATACTTACTCAAGGTAAGAGTCAAGACACCTAGAGGCACGGAGAGAGCTCATGAGCTGATCTGTTATGGGTTGGATGAAATTGCAAAAGTTCACAGAGTAATCAAAGCACAGCAACTTGAGAAGTTCTTTCCCGAGACCAACCTGGAAGATCTGCACAGACCAGAACATGTTGAGCTTCTCATAAGCCACCGTGAAGGAAGACTTGCTCCACAGAGAGTAAAGGTAGTAGGAGATCTTGTCCTGTGGGAAGGCCCTTTAGGAAAGACCGTTGGCGGAGCACATCCGGACCTCTGTGAAGTAGTGGGTATGGCCCTGCACAATTCTGAGACCCACTTTGCACGATCAATGAGAATGACAGCAGTGAAGTATCAAGAAATTGCTGAGATGCAAGAATCTAGAGCTGAGACCAGAACCACTGTTATTGGCAGGGAGTTCTTGGACTGGTGGAAGTGGGACAGCATTGGTGCGGCCTCGCGAACCCATGTGTGGAGGATGCCGGTGTGGTAACTGTCAGCCAGGAGGCAAAGACATGACTCTGAGTGAAGAAAGAGAGCTTGAGATGATCAGGCAAGGCCTCAGCTATGTGAAATCAGATGCACATAGTCAGGAGCCTCACTGGGACACAAAATACCCCTGGATTGAAGATCCAAGTTCCCTGCCCAACAACAGAAGTGCAGTGGAAGCCACATTTCTGAGGACGGAGAAACAACTCAAGAAGGAACCAGAGTGGCGTACAGCATACACAACTCAAGTCCATGAGATGGTGGAAAGGAGGGCAGCAAAGAAACTGACTAGAGAGACCATTGCTGCCTGGAAAGGACCAGTATGGTACGTCAGTCACTTGGTGGCGTCGAACCCACACTCTGTAACAACACCTGTCCGACTGGTATGGGACAGCAGCCAGAAGTATAGAGGAATCAGCATGAATGACCTTCTCCTGAAAGGGCCTGATGTACTTAATCCCATCCGGGCAGTGCTACTAAGGTTCAGGAGAGGAGTCCATGCTGCCCTCGGCGACATTAAGAAGATGTACAATTCTGTGTGGCTTGAAGACCTGGAGATGCACCTCCATAGATTTCTCTGGAGAAATGGGGAAGATGAAGAAATTGAGGAATATGCTATCACCAGGGTCAACATTGGTGATCGACCAGCAGGGTGCATCGCACAACTGGCCATGAGAGAGACAGCAAGGCTGCCCATTTTCAATCATCTGGAGGGGGAACGGAGGATTCTTGAGGAGGATTCTTATGTAGATGACATTCTGACATCCCATAATGACCTGGAAGAGCTCAACGAAACCACCAAAAAGTCGAAGAAATTCTGAAGGCAGGTGGATTCTTCCTTAAGCCGTGGGTCCGATCAGGCCAAAGTGGGAGGCAGACGTCTACATCAGAACATCCAGCATCATCAAATGAAGTCTTCATTCTCCCCAACCAAATGAGAGAAGGAGACAACAAAGCCCTTGGAGTTGGTTACCTGGTCGAACCAGACAAACTGTACCTTAAGACCTCGATAAACTTCTCAAAGAGGAAAAAGAAGATGAGAATTAGCAAAAATCTTGTCGAAGAAGAGGTGAGACAAAAAACTCCAAACCCATTGACTAGAAGACAACTGCTTAGCCAAGTAGCTAGTTTATATGACCCAATAGGCCTTGCAACACCTGCCAAACAGAAAGGAGCCATTCTAGTCAGGAAGGCATTTCAAGAAGCTGGAGGCAAAACTCTAACACGAGACACATGGGACACACCTCTGTCTGAGAGACTTAGAGAAGAAGCCATCCATCTGTTTGAGGAATACACACGCCTCAACCAAATTACCTTCCATAGAAGCCTCACACCAGTCAGAAGTATTGGGGAACCCTTGGGAATAACATTCTCAGATGGTAGCGACCAGAGCTATGGAGCTGTTGCATACTTCAGGTGGGAGACTGAGCAAGGCATTCTGGTCCGGCTTGTTGAGTCCAAAGCCAAGCTCACACCACTTGACCAAAAGGGAGAAGCAGTGAAGGCTGAGGTCTGTGGGGCTGTGTTTGCTGCGAGACTCAGAAAATATATTGAAAAGCACAGTCGGATGCAAGTGGAACGTTGGCTCCATCTGCTGGACAGTCAAACTGTGCTGGGTGCAATCCAAAGGGACAGTTATGGGTACCAGACCTTTTTGCAAACAGAGTGGGAGAAATCCAGAAGTCCACATCAGTTGAAGACTGGAGATGGATTCCAGGGGAGCAAAACATTGCTGACCTCACAACAAGAGGAGCAACCCCAGAAGACCTCAAAGAAAACTCTGTGTGGCAAAATGGCCCAGAGTTTCTGAAACGACCTGTGGAGGAGTGGCCGACAAAGTCAGCCAAAGATGTCGCTGCAGATGCTAAAGAAGGTATAAACAAGCTCCAAAGGAAATGTTTTACAGCAGCACTGACCCGAGCACAGGTCCAATATGCTCGACCTGCCACTGCAATGCCAAGGTCCCCGACCTCTAACCAAGACAAGGACCTGCAAAGCAACCTTAGTGGAAGAGGGCACCAAATCCAAGTCCGGAGGCCACCTTCTGGTTCTTCAATAAGGAAAATCCTTAACATCAGTAAGTTCAGCAGTTTAACCAGGTTGATAAGAGTCGTTGCCTGGGTGTGGAGAGCTTCCACAAAGTGGAAAGAAATGCTGGCCAAGACCTCAACCAGAAGCAAGCCAAAGAGGAGGGAGGTTCCTTCAGCTCTTGAGATCAAGTCCAGAGTCAAGGGAACTACACTTACCATCATGGAGTGTGAGGATGCTCTCAGGGATCTCTTCCTTTCGGCTCAAATGGAGGTAACCTTGCCAGACACCACACTCAGCAGGCTTGCTGTGGTCAGAGAGGAAAGCACTGGACTTTTACTCTGTGGAGGAAGATTCCAAATCTTTAATAAAGAGAAAACTGCAGTACCAGTCTTGCCCTGCACATCATGGGTATCCACTCTTCTAGCTCAAGAAGCCCACAGGGCAAATCATGAAGAAATTGCAGGCACACTTCTCCGGATGAGAAGGAAAGCATGGGTGGTAAGAGGCCGGAAACTAGCTCAAAAGATCGTTGATAGCTGTGTGACATGCAGGAGACTTAAGGCCCGAAGATGCCAACAGATCATGAGTGACCTTCCATCGGAGAGAATAACACCAGCCAATCCATTTGAGTACACAACAGTGGACTTATTTGGACCGTATGAAGTGAAGGATGAGGTGAGAAAGAAAGTGAAACTCAAAGTGTGGGGAATCGTCTTTTGTTGCATGGCATCTAGAGCTATGCACACAGACCTTGTCAGTGATCAGTCAGCTGAAGGCTTCCTGTTAGCCTACCAAAGATTTACAGCACTGAGAGGACATCCAAGGAAATTGTGGTCGGATCCTGGGAAGAACTTTGTCGGAGCAAGACCGGCCCTCAAAGAGCTCTACCTGTTTCTGGACCGACTGGAAAAATCAAAGCTTGAAGATGAAGGCTCCAAGCATGGCACAGAATGGAGCTGGAAGATCCATCCAGCGGACTCACCTCACAGAAATGGAGCTGCTGAGGCTGCTGTCCGGACTGTGAAGCGGGCTTTGCACAATCTGGGGGTGATGGAGTCTTCACATGGGGTGAGTTTCAAACTTTCCTTTATATGGCTTCCAACCTCGCCAATGAACGACCTATTGATGCCAGGACTCAGAGCCGGGAAGACTGTGTAGAATACATTAGCCCAAATTCACTTCTGCTCGGAAGAACTGGTCCCAGAGGCGATCCAGGGACCTTTGACTTTGAAGGCTACCCTTACAAGAGATTAAGAACCATCCAAACAGAAGTTGACCGGTTCTGGAGGAAATGGAGCCAGTTAGCCGGACCAAACCTGTTTGTCCGGACCAAGTGGCACACAGCTCATAGAAATGTGGCAATTGGAGATGTCATCTGGCTGGCTGACCAGAACGCTTTGAGAGGTCAGTTCAGGCTTGCCAGGGTCATTGACGTGAACACTGACAGGAAGGGAATTGTGAGGGATGTATATCTCCGATCCTTCCCCAGCTACCCAGTCGCAACTGTGAAGCCCACTAAAAGATGGAAACACACTCAACCAAGATACCTGCAACGGTTCTTCACAGAGATGTCAGACGGATAGTTGTCCTGCTTCCAGTTGAAGAGCAGCAGTAGCAACAGGATCAAAAATGGAGTGAGTACATCCAACACATTACAGTACTGGTGTGACCTCCTTGGGTTGAAGAACCAGGAGGTCAAGTGGGAGGTGTTGTGTCAATTCGTGGTTACAAGTGTACTGAGCACTCTAAGCCTATATTCAGGTCACTCCCAGAACACTCCCAAACTGCAGGGGGCAACCATGCAACAAAAGTTGGTGGAACCAACTTTTGGGAAGTGCTCTTGGGACCATATTTGCCTGCCCACAGGAAGTGCATGGCATTGAAATGTTTGTGAAGAGCTCAGTTGGCTCACTCTCTCTCACTTGTTCCTGGGAAAAGCTACTATGACCACAGCTCCTGATCATCTCAAAGACGCTAACTGGTAGGACAGTATAAGGTTAAAATGTGTTTGAATGTGTTGAGTTCAGGCTTCTCTATGTTCATATGTTTGCTTTTGCTTGGTTGTAACATACAATTTAAATTAAATAAGGAAGACTTTATTATTGTAACGCTACTCTAAGCATTTGTATAAGTTTAATTACGGGATTGGTATTGTTATTGTTATTATTAGACATCCCAGGTTGATCTGAATGACTTTGTTTGGTTTGAGGATTCAGTAGCATTTATTTATTACTTTGAGAAAGTTGTATTGAGATTTGTTTGTAACTAATTCATGCTTTTGGTTTGTGTATTTTAAAGGTTATCAACCTATTCTGTCTCATCCCTAATCTATCAAACCATCTTGAAGAAATAAAAAATCATAAAGTGAGCAGATTTGAGTTGTCCTTTGCGTTCATCAGAGATAAAGCAGTTTTCAAGTTTGGGCAGAGCTGTGGTCAGTTAAAAAACACACACAACTTGACATTTCTAATTCCTATTATTATTATTATTCTCAATAGTGGTTCTTGTTTGATTCTCATTACTTTAATGTAGTTTTTACAATTACAATAAAGAGATTTGTTTTTCATTAAGATAATAAGAACTGGGGTAAATATTTAATTGTCAGGAAAATAATGTCACAATATGAAAAATTGTACCGGTCCTAAATAAAAATAGGCTCCATTTTCATTTATATTTTTTGAATTTAGGGTGAAAAATGACCCAGACATGTTCTTGTCAGGTTTTGTGGGATTCATCCCAAAAATATATTATTACTTTATCAATACTCACCATTGCTTCAAAGTCAACTTGATTTTCCACCAATGCTTTGGAAATCTGGGCAGCCTGCTGGAAGTGCACATTGTCTAAATTGGTCAAATAAAAACAGCAGTAACAGTGAGAGACGTGAACAAACAAACCAAGAAATAGTTTTAGCAATAATTTGCAAATGTTCTAAAATCTAGAGAGTGGCAATAATCATATCGCAGTTCAGCCCAAGTCGGCAGCTCACTATGTTTTGAAACAGAACAAATCTATCAGATTACAAATATAAACATCACTCTGAATTCATGTCCTGACTACTCTCAAGTCTCGATGAAAATGAGTTTACCGTCTGCAGTTCCGTGTACCAGCATATATTGTACTGACTTGAAGTTCATTGCTCTGCTGGCCACTGTGGAATTCTGCAAACAAGCAAAGCAACAACATATGAAAATCTGCATCTATGACTGCACCTTACAAAAATGCTTATTTCTGTTTGTTTTTTTATATAAATTACTTTATAATTTTCAGAGTTTTCTTCAGGGCGATGCATGTATCTCTCTGTATATACAGCATCTGTAAAGAACACAAACATATATATTATATATATACTGTATATATATATAACTCCAAGTTAAATTTGCTAATTTGTTTTGGTTGTTTCAGATATCTGAAAATCCCAAAGTTACTTCCCATACCATAATACTCCCACTTAGCTACAGGAGCCACAGCGATTCCACATTTGAACAGTCCACTTCCTGATCCCAGAACCATGGAGGTCACATAGCCACCATATGACTGCGCAAGACAAATGTTTTAGACATTAGTATGACACTTTAGTTGTAAGTTTTAAGTATCGATGAGTGCTATTATCTTAAACAAGAACAAGACAAGGCTTGAAAACAACTTTAAAGTCTCAGTGGACTTCTGTTTGATCATTTGGATTAGTAAGACCAGAAATGTGCATTAAGGAAGTAAATATGGTCAATGTTTATTTCATTTTCACTTTAAATAGTCTTGAAGTTTGAATGTTAAATACGTCTTGTGTACTTGCATTAAAATGAGATTGCAAAGGGGTTCTGAGTTGTTTCTAGTCAATTAAGTGCAGTTGCTAATGTGTTTAAAATGGTTGCTAGGCAGTAACTCGGGTGTTCTGGGTGGTTGTTAGGTGGATGCTAAGGTGTTCTGAGTTGTTTCTAGTCAATTAAGTGCAGTTACTAATGTGTTTAAAGTGGTTGCTAGGCAGTAACTTGGGTGTCCTGGGTGGTTGTTAGGCGGATGCTAAGGTGTTCTGAGTTGTTTCTAGTCAATTAAGTGCAGTTGCTAATGTGTTTAAAGTGGTTGCTAGGCAGTAACTTGGGTGTCCTGGGTGGTTGTTAGGCGGATGCTAAGATGTTCTGAGTTGTTTCTAGTCAATTAAGTGCAGTTGCTAATGTGTTTAAAGTGGTTGCTAGGCAGTAACTTGGGTGTTCTGGGTGGTTGTTAGGCGGATGCTAAGGTGTTCTGAGTTGTTTCTAGTCAATTAAGTGCAGTTGCTAATGTATTTAAAGTGGTTGCTAGGCAGTAACTCGGGTGTTCTGGGTGGTTGTTAGGCAGATACTAAGGTGTTCTGAGTTGTTTCTAGTCAATTAAGTGCAGTTGCTAATGTGTTTAAAGTGGTTGCTAGGCAGTAACTTGGGTGTTCTGGGTGGTTGTTAGGCGGATGCTAAGGTGTTCTGAGTTGTTTCTAGTCAATTAAATGCAGTTGCTAATGTGTTTAAAGTGGTTGCTAGGCAGTAACTCGGGTGTTCTGGGTGGTTGTTAGGCGGATGCTAAGGTGTTCTGAGTTGTTTCTAGTCAATTAAGTGCAGTTGCTAATGTGTTTAAAGTGGTTGCTAGGCAGTAACTCGGTTGTTCTGGGTGGTTGTTAGGCGGATGCTAAGGTGTTCTGAGTTGTTTCTAGTCAATTAAGTGCAGTTGGTAATGTGTTTAAAGTGGTTGCTAGGCAGTAACTTGGTTTTTCTGGGTGGTTGTTAAGGTGTGGCTCAGTTGCTAGGGTGTTCTGAGTTGTTTCTAGTCAATTAAGTGCAGTTGCTAATGTGTTTAAAGTGGTTGCTAGGCAGTAACTTGGGTGTCCTGGGTGGTTGTTAGGCGGATGCTAAGGTGTTCTTAGTTGTTTCTAGTCAATTAAGTGCAGTTGCTAATGTGTTTAAAGTGGTTGCTAGGCAGTAACTTGGGTGTTCTGGGTGGTTGTTAGGCGGTTGCTAAGGTGTTCTGAGTTGTTTCTAGTCAATTAAGTGCAGTTGCTAATGTATTTAAAGTGGTTGCTAGGCAGTAACTCGGGTGTTCTGGGTGGTTGTTAGGCAGATGCTAAGGTGTTCTGAGTTGTTTCTAGTCAATTAAGTGCAGTTGCTAATGTGTGTAAAGTGGTTGCTAGGCAGTAACTTGGGTGTTCTGGGTGGTTGTTAGGCGGATGCTAAGGTGTTCTGAGTTGTTTCTAGTCAATTAAATGCAGTTGCTAATGTGTTTAAAGTGGTTGCTAGGCAGTAACTCGGGTGTTCTGGGTGGTTGTTAGGCGGATGCTAAGGTGTTCTGAGTTGTTTCTAGTCAATTAAGTGCAGTTGCTAATGTGTTTAAAGTGGTTGCTAGGCAGTAACTCAGTTGTTCTGGGTGGTTGTTAGGCGGATGCTAAGGTGTTCTGAGTTGTTTCTAGTCAATTAAGTGCAGTTGCTAATGTGTTTAAAGTGGTTGCTAGGCAGTAACTCGGGTGTTCTGGGTGGTTGTTAGGCGGATGCTAAGGTGTTCTGAGTTGTTTCTAGTCAATTCAGTGCAGTTGCTAATGTGTTTAAAGTGGTTGCTAGGCAGTAACTCGGTTGTTCTGGGTGGTTGTTAGGCAGATGCTAAGGTGTTCTGAGTTGTTTCTAGTCAATTAAGTGCAGTTGCTAATGTGTTTAAAGTGGTTGCTAGGCAGTAACTCGGTTGTTCTGGGTGGTTGTTAGGCGGATGCTAAGGTGTTCTGAGTTGTTTCTAGTCAATTAAGTGCAGTTGGTAATGTGTTTAAAGTGGTTGCTAGGCAGTAACTTGGTTGTTCTGGGTGGTTGTTAAGGTGTGGCTCAGTTGCTAGGGTGTTCTGAGTTGTTTCAAGCTGGTTTTAGCTCTATGATAAGTAACAGTTTAATATTTTGTTCTCATGTTAGGGGTTTTGGAAAAATCCTTGTACTGTATGTTGCAACCTAGTCTCACTGAATGAACGTTAGTATAACTACATTTTTGCAAACTGCCTTTTATGTGCCACATTCTACATTTCGTCACAGTTTCCTGGTGAAATGAACACTAGAGGCGCTACAACAACTGTGTGTTTTATTCACCTTCACACAAATCACAAGTACAGCAGCTGATTTTATAAACACTTATTCTTCACACTATTACTCACATACTGCTATATGATATCGAAACACTTTTACTTTAATGCATCATTTAGAAAAACGATACAATTTATCACTTGTATAACAGACCCACCTACATTTACACACTTATTCCAACATGATTAGCGTCCACAGTAGCTCATCCGATAAGAGTGTTTTGACTTTGAACCGCGGTTCGAGCCCAGCCAAACTGACATGCGAGACAAAAGTCTCATAGAAGTGGCACGAAATGATGTGGTTGCCTTCCATTTCGCCTTTTGTTTTTGGACACTATTGGCTAGGTTTGAGGTTAAGGAGGTACATTTTACTCATTAAAACCTCCATCTAATATTCAACTTTAAAACCTTGTCTGGTTACGACACCATTTCACTCACTTTTGGCGCCTCCTACTGGACATTTCACTGGGAAACTGCAGCCAAGCATGCAATAAGGCACGTCATTTCATTTTGCAAAAATGTTACCATGGTTACGTAATGTTCATGAGACCAGGCTGGTATGTTGATTGTTTTTTAGCTTTGTCAAACCAACATAAAACTCATTGTTAGCATTTACGAACATGTTAGCACTTTTAAATGAAAATGTTTGGGGAGAGATTCCACTTACCCAACCCCACATCGCAATTCTGTCTTCGTCAATGAAACCCATTTCAATGAATTTTCTGAAATTAAGCACAGACAGTCACATTAACAATTATGACGATCTTCCAAAACAAAATCTTTTGTAGGTGATAGTTGAGATCTTTTTTTAATCTTTAAATGTGTCCAATGTGATTCAGTCTATCAAAATATGATATGGTCCAAAGCATAGTTTAACGTCTTCTAATGATTCTTTTTTTGGCACACCATGCAGTAATACAAACCAGCTGCTTTTAGTCATTATGCCCCCCAAAAAAGAAGTTCCAGATATTCACATTGTGAAAACAAGCTTCTGAAAGTCAGCTTTTAATTAGCTTTTGATTAGCATACATTTAAGTCACTGTAGCCATTGTGTTCAATTTTATTGTATTTTTATTACGGAAGCCCATTTGTCCATTGTTTATAAAAAAAATTAAATCAGTCTTTTTTTCTTGTGATCACGACGACTTAATTTACTCTTTTGTTCCCCTGATTTCACGTCATGTTCCCGCGAAAAAAGCCATTATGGTGCATGGAGCTTAAACGTCAACGTCACAGTATCTGCATCTTCATCTTCTGTTTATTGCAACAGTAGACTTCTCTAGGTCAATGAGATGGATTATATCAGTTATCTAGTGACTCGCATGTCTGCTGACCTGCATCTCTCAGTCATCATACAGTATCCATGGAGTAATGATGGGAAAATTACGTTTTCTAATGCAAAATGACTTTCATTATAAATGTATTGAAATTGGGTTCGTACTCAAAGCTTCTGTACAAGGATAATTTTACTACCATCTGGTGGTCAACTAGTAATTAATCCAGAATTTATTATCAATGCTGTTATGTATTTATTTATTTTTCTTCCCAATTTGGAATGCCCAATTCCCAATGCACTCTAAGTCCTCGTGGTGGCATGGTGACACCCGCCTCAATCCGGGTGGTGGAGGAAGAATCTCAGTTGGCTCCGCGTCGGAGACCGTCAATCCGCGCATCTTATCAAGTGGCTTGTTGAGTTACCGCGCAGACATAGAGCATGTGGAAGCTTCACTCTATTCTCCACGGCATCCACGCACAACTCGCCACGCGCCCCACTGAGAGCAAGAACCACATTAAAGCGACACAAGGAGGTTACCCCATGTGACCCCCATGTGGCTCGTTGTGGAGACTCAACATGTGGAGGCTTGTGCTACTCTCCGCGATCCACACACAACTTACCACATGCCTTATTGAGAGCGAGAGCCACTAATCGCGACCACGAGGAGGTTACCCCATGTGACTCTACTCTTCCTAACCACCGGGCCAATTTGGTTGCTTAGGAGACCTGACTGGAGTCCCTCAGCACACCCTGGATTCAAACTCATGACTCCAGGTGTGGTAGTCAGCGTCTTTACTCGCTGAGCTACCCAGGCCCCCATAGTTTATGCTTTTCAATGTATTATTATTATTACATATTAAAAACTATTTTTAAAGTAATAATAAATATTAAAAACTACATGACAACTTAGCTGTCAGTCAGCTTGACCTTAAACAACCTGTTTTTGACACACGCTGCACAACAAGCTCTTTCTCTCTTGTAGGAAGCCATCAGAGTTGAGTTACGTCTGCCTCGTATTGCTCGTACGTCTGTGAGTGTTACATCACACTAAATTATTCTACATTATCATCACTCGTGCAAGTCGTTAGCGCAGAGAGTGTGCACATCGTTGTCTTCACCTCACCTCACGGCCGAGATCTGATCTTCCACCTCATATGTTCCCAGTCGCTTGTAGATGGCGTGCATTATCTCATCACCCTGGTAACCACTTCCCCTGCCATCAAAGCTGGCGATGACCACCTTCTCTGTGCTGCACAAGTACGTCGCCCACTGCAGACGAAAGACATAATCTACGTTCTGGCTGGCCGGACCTCCATACCTTTACCATGAACATGAAAAACAAAACTGTTACAAATAAACGTCCTAAACAGCTACAATGCAGGAATTTATTAATGTCATAAAATATATCTTTGTAATGAAATTGCAGATGGGTAGTTGAAATGTTGACATGTGACATCAGGGCTGGACTGGGAAGAGAAATCGGCCCGAGATTTTACATAGCAACTGGCCCAAAAGTTGAAGGGGGGTCGTTGAGGGGGGGGTCGGTTGTTCGCTGTTCTTGTATTGCGCCGCCGTTTTTGGTCCGTTCTGCAAAACGCGGCGGCTCATTTCAGCTTATCGTGGCCCGTTTCGCGGCCGACCTAACAGCCCGCTCGGGTTCTCCCGATGGCCAGTCCACCCCTGATCGGCCCCAAAGTGCGTTGGCCCACTGGGAAAATGCCCGGTATGCCAGATTACCAGTCCAGCCCTGTGTGACATGCTATTCTCCATCTAAAACTATTCTAAACAGCAATTTTGCTCATTTGTTTATTAATACTATTCATAAAAAAAAGCATGCTTTTCACTGCTAAGAAATAACTTTCCCCCAATTTTTTTTTTTTTAAACAACTCTTCATATTTTATCTTAAGTATATATAATGGAAAATAATGGAACTGTTTTTACATTTACATTTAGCAGACGCTTTATCCAAAGCAACTTACAGTGCACTTATTACAGGGACAATCCCCCCAGAACAACCTGGAGTTAAGTGCCTTGCTCAAGGACACAATGGTGGTGGCTGTGGGGATTGAACCAGCAACCTTCTGATTACAAGTAATGTGCTTTAGCCCACTTTGCCACCACCACTCCTTTTTGACCTCATATTAGTTGAGAGATTACAAGGAATATTCATACTATAGAAACTAATGAAAAAACACACAGTATAGATCTGTATTTTTACTAAAGGCAACACCCAAGATTAATTTAATAAATAGATATGGAAACTCACACTTGAATTAAAAGAGGGTACTTTTTGGAGGAATCAAAGTTTGGTGGGAACATCATTTGATACCAGAGGGCTGTGAAAAGATATTCAAACAATATAAAACTACAAATCTGATTCTCAAATCCTACTGTAAAAAAGTGCTAAAAAGTGCTAAACATACTAAATCCAGCAATTTTCAGTGTGGAGCGTTTGATTGTCGGCATCAGAAGTTCAGTAGTCAGAATTTTTCCCAGTTTCTCATTGTCCTCAAACACCTGAATCTCTAAAACAACACAGAAATTCACATTATCTTCAAATCAATAAAGGAAGAGTTTACCAAAAAAAAAAAAAGTGTCGTTATTTAATAATGACAGAATTTTCTTCTCTCACCTTGTGCGACCCCTTTGTACACATGCGTGGATGTTGTATTTTGGCTTCGCTATACGCAACACATAATTTAAATTCATTTAAACCGACTGATCTCAGTTCAGAGGACTCCGTGCTCTCGGTAAAGGGTTAAGAGTCACGTGACAAAACAACATAGTGCCGATCACAGCGGAGTTTGTCTTTGGGAGAAACGCCAACAAACTACATCTGGTAAGAAACCCAATTAAGTTTATACATTTAAACCTGTTTGAGTGAAAAGACCAGAGTCTCTAGTTTCATCTGATATGCCATTTTGAAAATGTTAGCAGTTTATCACGAAACGCCACGCTGCTAAACACAATGTACACTAATACTTTTCCTTAGAAATCTCACAATGAGGATCAATGTGTTCATCTAAAAGCTGAAAATTGTTGCTTTCAGGGGCACTATATGGAGTTAGGATGACAATAAGGTGCATTTCGAACTGTTCTGAGACCAGTGCAGACAGACAGCACAAGTCATTCACTAAATAGGGAGCAAGGGAGCATCCCATGAAGTGAGTGGGATGTTTAGTTCTACATACTTATGCGTGTTAGCGATCACAATCCTGAACATCATCAAATCATTTTGTTCACTGTGTCTAATAATTATTATCTGCACAAGTATCTGCGTGCGTGTGCGTGCACAAAGCAGTTTTACAGATAATCAGCTGTAATGTCTGTAACATCTAAAAAACATGAATGACCCACCACCCCTTGAGTCACAAGTTCGTATCCAAGGTGCGCTGAGTGACTCCAGCCAGGTCTCCTAAGCAACCAAATTGGCCCGGTTGCTAGGGAGGGTAGAGTCGTAATTAGTGGTTCTCACTATCAATGGGGGGTGTGGTGAGTTGTGTGTGGATCACAGAGATTAGCTTGAAGCTCCACATGCTGTGAGTCTCCGCGGTGTCATGCACAACAAGCCACATGATAAGATGCACAGATTAACGGTCTCAGAAGCGGAGGCAACTGAGACGTGTCCTCCGCAACCCGGATTGAGGTGAGTAACTGCACCACCACGAGGACCTACTAAGTAGTGGGATTTGGGCATTCCAAATTGGGAGAAAAGAGGATTATATCATGAATGACCAACACTTCTGGAAACATATTAAACAATTTAAATGTCAAAAAATGATCTAACATTTCACATCTTAGTCCCACTGACACATACGAGGTCAATCTTCGGAAACGTTTGTTTTTTTTGCGCACCACAGTCACGCTCGGGTCTCAGGAGGTTAGACTAAAGTGGTTCTTTTAAACATATATATGTAATGCAAACCTTTAGCAGCGCCTTTGTTCTCCATCAGGGTAAAGAGCGGAAGCCCAGGACCTGTAAAACCAGGGTTTATTAGATTCAGTACACAGTTACCCATCACCTCAGATACTACTACAAGAGTTATCATGCAGGTTGTTCTGAGTGAATCTCACAGGTGTGAGCAGGTGTGAAGCGTGTTCACTCACCGTAACAGTCCATGCGGAAGTATGAGGCATTAACGCTGAAATAAGCAGAGTTATACTGACACCTGTCCTGATACAGTGAGCAGGTGAGGCACACAGGGGCTGAATGACCACTCTTAGTCATAGAAATCCTGTGGAAATATAAAAATATATTTTTTAATGCAACATTTTATAGTGGCAATCCCAAGTCATATCATTATAAAGGTATTGTAAATTTGTTAAGAAAAGATGCAAAATATTTTTATTATTATTTTTATACTGAGGGCTGGGAAATATTTTGCATATTCATATTTATTTTGCTGGTCATATCAAAGCTACAGCTCTTTATGTCATTAGTTGTCATTCGGTAATGCTTGAAGTCAAAGTTAGTAAAAGCATTCGTATTATGAACAAACAATGAACAATGTTTTTACAGCATTTCTTAACCTTGGTTAATGTTAAATTATAAAGATACAACTGTTCATTGTTAGTTCATAATGCATTAACTGTTAACATATAAAAGTTTTAATAAAAAAAATTTGTTAGTATGTTGAAGTGAACATTTAACCAAGATTAATAAGTGCAGACATTTCTTTTTCTTGTTAATTCATGTTAACTGTAGTTAACTAACATAAAGGAATGAAACCTTATTGTAAAGTGTTACTTGTGATTCTTACGTTTTAAGACAGAGATTTAAAGTGTTATCCCATAATTTACTCACCCTCAAACCATCCTAGGTGTATATGACTTTCCAAACACAATCGGAGTTATTTTACAAATATCCTGCTCTTCCAAGATTTATAATGGGAGTGAATGGTACCTTAGATTTTGAAGCCAAAAAAAGCACATCCATATGGCTCCAGGGTGTTAATAAAGGCCTTCTGAAGCGATTTTTGTAAGAAAAATATCCATATTTATAACTTTATATACTAAAATGACTGACTTCAGGTAACGGCCGTCCATGCGTTCACGAGAGAGTCCAGTTCCTCTATCCTCTGCGATTCTGTGGTCGGCACTTCTCATTGGAGCTTACGCTATGCCTACGTCATACGCCAACTGGACTCTCTCGTGAATGCGTTGACAGCCGCTAAAGGAAGCCAGTGATGATAGTTTGTAAAGTTATAAATATGGATATTTTTTCTTAAAAAAGCATTGCTTTGCTTCAGAAGGCATTTATTCACCCCCTGGAGCCGTATGGATTACTTTTATGATGGATGGATGCACTTTTTTGGGCTTCAAAATCTAAGGTACCATTCACTGGTATACCCATTATAAAGCTTGGAAGCGCAGGGTATATTTTTTATATAACTCCGATTGTGTTTGGCTGAAAGAAGAAAGTCATATACACCTGGGATGGCTTGAGGGTGAGTAAATTATGGGATAATTTTCATTTTTGGGTGAACTAACCCTTTAAAAGTGTAATAATAAATAACGAATATATATAAAAAATATGTTATAGTTGGTACGGATATATATACAATTTTATTTATAGTTGGTACATTCGATCAATTTTTATTTGAATTGAGGTTCAAAGAATCAGTTCAATACTCTGTATTTGATTTGTTTGCATCGGTAACCAGAAATGTTCACTGAAGTCCCTGGATGGCATTTTTCATATAATATAAATGTTTTAGTAAAATATTTATGTAGCTAATTGCGGTTTATAATGATTATATTTATTTATTTATTATATTTGTGATTATGATATTTTTATGTTGTTGCATATAAATGAATAATGTACAATCTGCCGGTTGTTACTGAAAAATAATGCCAGAGTACAGGACTTGTATCAGCCTGAAGGGGTTTATTTTGCGATAACAACTGGCTAACTGTTTATTATCCTGCTTATTACATGGCTACTAACCAAATAAATAAATAAATGGGCATGAAAAATGTATTTGCACTGAAATCAAGTTATTATGTGAGAAGAAAAGACATCGCTGAACAGCTCAAATCCACGTCGGAGATCTTTTGGTGTTAATTTTGTAATAAATTACCGTCTGACTCCTCATTAACCAGCTCATTAACGACTACTTGCCAAATTAATAAACCAATGCATATGAAATATTGAATTGAGTTGAAATGATTTTATCAGCTTACTTGAAGGGATCACGCAGTGACCGAGAAACAGGAACGTGGCCTCAAATCCGCAATACCCAGATGAGTGGTCTGATACATGGATGTGCGGTTGTTTCTCAGAAATATCAGACCGCTAGATGGCGCCACTGACCAATCAGAATCAAGTATTCCAGAGAGCCATGTTTCAAGATTAAATGTCAGTCTTCCTTGTGTTAATTTAGTGTTGAAACATATGCCTTGATAATTTTTTTGATTGTACTGTTTTAGTTCATCTATTAAACATTTTTGAATTTACTTGGCTACAATTTCTGTTTGGTCAAAATTATTTTTCCTGTGATAGAAAATAAATAAATAAAAGGCAACAACAAAAAACAACTTTTTTTTTTTATAAATCAATTTCAGAGCAAATGCATAAATATTGAGATATACATTTAATATCGCCAAAAGACTGAAATGTATTGATGTATAATTCAATAAATAAATAGGTTCCATTTGTTAACATGAACTAACGATGAGCAATACTTATACAGCATTAATTAATCTGGCTTAATCTTAATTTCAGTATATACTCATAAATGTTTTAAATCAAAAGTAAATGTTAACATTAGTTAATGCACTATGAACTAACATGAACTAACAATGAACAATATTTACATTAACAAAGATTAATAAATGATGTAAAAAAATGTTTTTGTTCATTATACCTACATATACCTGCATTAATTTGAATGAATGGTGCCTCTTTGTAAAGTTTTACCACTTATTTTAGATATACCGCCCAGTCCTACTGAGAATCAAAGCATGAACAAATGATCTATAATTTATTACAATACATTGTAACGCAGTAGAACATTTTAAAAAGACAAATTGGTTTAGCTGGTTAGTTTTGCCACGTTGCCTGACACTGTGTCCCAACCAGACATGAAGCGTTTCTATGGCTAATTTATCAATTATACGGCACAAATGTTAAGGTAAGTATGGTAGCATGCTATTCCGAATTTAACCTCATTAAAGTCGTGCTGGATAGTCACCGGTCCAAAATCGTAATGAACATTAAACATAAAAATATGTTGTAAATGACTGTGATTGTGCCACGTCACGCATCAGTTTCCCGTTTGGTGTGGACAGAAAAAATGGTAGTTGCTGGAATCTTATTGCATTGCATCTGGTCCTAACACAGTTTAAAGTTATCTTTATATCTTTGTTAATGATTGACAGCATGTTTACTTGTAAAGGTTTCTCTGTCCAGGTCTTCCCATGTGCTCATTGCTCACATAGTATCTGTGGAAAGAGCACATTTCACAGGTGTGCAGGAAAGTTACAGCAACAATAATGTTTTCCACTGTCTACATTTCACACTCACATAGCGTCTTTGGTTACTTTTGAAATGTATATCACTTCCCATTTGCCTGAGGTAATGGGTGTTGCTTTTCCCTGCAAAGACAACAACAGAGTTCACAGATAAAACTTGCTAAGCTATTACCACAGTGCAATATTTTTTTTATTTTTTTTTACACAGAAGCAGCAGGTGTTTAGAGAACAGTGCAGACATTAGCAAAAAACACAATATATATTTAAAAAAATACAAATACTAAATGACTTACACCATTCACATAGTGAAGATGTTTATAGCCGTTGTCATTGCTCATAACTTTGTAAAAGCTCATGTTATCTGCAGCAAAGTAAGGAGGTGAAGGGAAGAACTGTGAGGAGAAAACAGCATTATATATTGTAAGATTTCCCATTCTAGTGAAAATCTTGATAATTTGAAGATTTAATGTGATTGTTGAATAATCTCACCTGTCCAATCCATCCAGTTTTGCTCTTTTGCTCAAATTTCTGTAAAGAAAATACAAAATTAAAAACAATTATCTAATTGTTCTATCTAATTTTAACACATGACTCAAAGTGTTCAAACAATCAAACACAGGCTTCATTTACACCTACAACTAATAATAATAATAATAAATATAGCTGCAAGCAGCAATGCGGATTCCTCTAAATGGCAAATCATTTAAAATTGATCAGTAGAGGGTTGGGGTTAAACCCTCCCAATGGAGGAATCCAAAAAACATGTCTTTCTGTCTGAATCCTAAACGAAAATATTTCAGTGCACAGGAAAGTCCATCATGCCGGACCTTATGGATCCTTGAGGCTTTTTTGTTCCCAATGAGAAATGAGGCATGCACACCGAGTTTCAGAAAAATTGGATAAATGGGGTGGAAATGCCATTACTTTGAAAATAGGACATTTGGGCATGACTTGAAGCGCCCCCTAAGGGCGAATATGGGCCATTCTTGGTGTGGGGTTTCCTGTTGGCCTGTAGTATCAATGTACACAATTAGAAAGTTTTTGACCAGGAAAAGGGCTCTTTTCGGTTTGGCCTGTAGGGCCCCCTAAAGACGAATGTGGGCCATTCTTGGTGTGGGGGTACCCGTTGGCATGTAGTATCAATGTGCCAATTTAGAAACATTTTGACCAGTGACTTTTTGAGATATTGGGGCTCAAGGAGAATGAGAATAATAATAATAATAATAATAATAATAATAATAATAATAATAATAACCGTCAATAATAATAGATTTCCTCCTACCGGAGGAATCTAATAATAAAAATTTTCTTAATTAGTATTTTTGTCTTGTTTTCCAGTTAAAATATCTAAATATTCCTAAAACAAGATTTATTTAGTTGACAAGTGAAAATGGCATATGATATTAAAGGAATATTCCAGCTTCAATACAAGTTAAAGTCAATCATCCGCATTTGTAGCATAATATGAATTATTGCAAAAATTAAGTTACAGTGTGGCACTTACAATGGAAGTCAATGGGGTAAAGTTTTGGAGGGTTTAAAGGCAGCAATGTGAAGCTTATCATTTTATAAAAGCACTTACATTAATTCTTCTGTTAAAACTTGTGCATTATTTGAGCTGTAAAGTTGTTTAAATTGTAATTTTTACAGCCATTTTAGTATTTTCCATCATGGTAATGTAGTAGTAAAATTGTCTATAACTTTACACAGAAAAGGATAGTAGGTGATTTTATCACTTCAATCATGTTAGCACACATATTGTTTATGTCTTGTGACTCTACTTTTGAAAAAGTGATTATTTTAATGTTTACGGACTGACCCCCATTGACTTTCATTGTAAATGCCTCCACTGGAACCGAGAATTCAGTCAAATAAATTGTTTGTGGTAATTATTATTATGTCACAAATACTGTCGATTGAGTTCAACTTGTATTGAACCCGGATTATTTCTTTAAGTCTTGCTCTCAGAAAATTCAGAAAATATTTAGAAAAATGTATTCTTAAAACAAGAAGAAAAAAATCTTCCAACGGCGAACAAAATAAATAAACTTGTTTTCCCTTTTGAATTAAGTTTATATTTCTTACCCAATTGATAAATAGTTTTTTTCTTTGTTTTTAATCATAAACATCACAAATTTAAATTTGATTTCTCTGAAAATAATAAATATCAATAAATAACAAATCTTGTGCATTTTCACTTGTCTTAAAAGTTTTAAAATTTAGTTTAAATTTATTTTATTTTATTTGGAAAACAATAAAAAAAATACTAATTAAGAAATTTCACGATAATGAAATTTGACTGACAAACAAATAAATGTGATTATGACGATTCTTTATTTCAGACCTTTCACGATTAACTGTCATTTAAATGGTAAAATCTCTTAAGCTGCATGTGTGCTTCATACACCTTGAAGATACATTTTTACTAGGGATGGCACCAATCTGATATCTGGATCGGTATCAGGTCCAATACTAACATTTTTACTCGGATGGGGTATCGGTCCGACGAGCTCAATCCAAATCCGATACCACATGTTGGTCAATGACGTTACGGTCAAGCTCAAAGTATGACATAAATAACCTTCAAATCACCATTAAAGTAGTCTATAAGTAGTCTAAGTTAGTAGTCTAACTTGCACTTACAGTCATCCATATATGCACTATATATTATATTATATTATTATTTTGTAACGAATTGTAATGTTTGTAATAATTGTAATGTATTAGACTCTCACCGAGCGTTCTTTCCAGTTAGTGCCATCATAGTCGTAAATCTGCAGAAGAACTCGATCCTGTCTGCGCGGCATCCACTGAACGGCCAGTCGCTCTTCTGTGACCCACGTGACTGAGCTCAGGTAGTGATCGCTGGGAGAAAAGCCACAATAAACACACTAAATTACATTATGCTGAACTCTTGAGAAGGTTGAATGGTTTGTAGCTTACGTTTCAGACACAAACATTGTGATAGTGTGAACATGAGAAACATTAGGAGGACAAACCCAGCACTGAGGGATTTCGGTACCGCCACTTCAGAATGTTTGGATGGATTTTCAACATCGATCACAAACAGCTTCACTCTGGGAATGGCGGAGCCTGCCTTTGCAGGGAGAAATGAAACCACAGACTAATGATGAAACAAGTGAAATAATCTCGTGCAGTTCTTTAATCGTGCATCTCGTCATCTGTGAAGCAGTTATACTACATAGAAACACTGGCAAAATGATCCCATGGCGTTATTAACCTATACAGTTTCTATAAGATTTGCTTATATAGAACGGTCTTTATGTATTTCTGCACCTTGAAACGAAATTTCATAAATACTGCTTTCAAACAGGTTTCCCAAACACTCCTCCCATCTACCATTGGTCTTAAAACCCCACCAATCATTTCATTTTCCCTTCCCTCTCGGGCCACAAGGGGGCCCCCTATACCAGTCTAATTCAGCCAGATGCCGGAGTCTTACTCGCAGCTTTTAGCAAATATAAAATGAAAACACCTTGCTTTGCAGGGCCCCTTGGTGGCTCGGGGGCCATAAGCGCCTGCGTTAACCAGGAAACGGCCCTTTAGAGAGGGCTAGATTAACACTATTTCACCCCTACTGTATTTAAAGTTGAAGTACATCGTTTCTGCACCACTAGCATCACCAAACAGAACTGCAAAAATAAACATTGTTTGATCCACGAGAGATGGGGAGTGTTCAAAAAAGCTGTGTGAAACTCATGCTGTTGGTTGAGTCAATGTTGCTGTGTGAGTCAGCGCGGGTCGCTCAAAACAGTCATTTTTATTTGTGATGGGAGCATTTACTGCTCCCAGAACTGAGAACCTATACGAATCTTTTATTTCCAACCAGTGCTTCGGAGCACATATCAAATTGGCCAATTCACACGATTTCCGCAAATGAGGCCTTGCTACGGCATACTGTTTCGAAACGTTTGTAAATGTCACTATGGGGTGTTGATCCCACATTGAAGCCTTGATTCTGAATCGGTGGCAAATATTTGGCGAATCAAACTTATTCAAACATAGAGTTCCCATTGAAAAAAAACAATCACAAAAGTCTGTTAATTTTATTTTAGATAAGGGTAAAAATGAATCATGGTATGGCGCATAGTATTTGTATTTGTATTTTGTATTTGTATTTATTTTATTCATCCCCATAGGGAAATTGTGTTTGCAGCACACAGCAACTCACCCAACATTTGGCAAATTCACATTTAACATATTATTTACAATTTGAATACATAAAATAAAATATAATAGTAAACATAATTAAGAAATCCAGTCTAGCATCTATTTCATCTACTACCACTAGGGGGAGGATAATTTAAAAACTTAATTGCTTGAGGAATAAAAGAAAATTTAAACCTATTTTTTAAACATCTAGGTAAGCAGTATCGTCGACCTGATGGTAGTAGTTCAAAAGTATAGGATAAAGGGTGCCTTTTATCATTCACAATGATGCTAGCCTTGTTTAACACTCTTCCTTTGTATATACTCTCTATACTCTCTAACTTTGTTCCTAGTAATTTACTTGCTGTTACTACCACCTTCCCCAAAGCCCCATAAAACATCAACAGTGTTCTATTTTGAACATTAAAGGACAGTAATTTCTTTAAGAAGTACATTCTCTGTTTAAGCTTTTTACTTACACAGTCAGACCATACATCCCACTTAAGTTTATTGTCCAGCATTACACCAAGATATTTATAATTTGTCACTAACTGTACTTGCTTCCCGTTAATTAATGTAAAATGAGTTTCACTTTGCTCTTTCTCTCTAAAATCAATAACCATTTCCTTAGTTTTTGAAATGTTTAAAGTAAGATTTACATTTTCACACCAATTTAAAAAAAAGTCCAGAACAGGCCCATGTTCTTCCTCCTCATCGTATAAAAGACTCACTAAAGCAGTATCATCTGCATACTTTACAATATGTCTATTTTTGAAATAACTCACGCAAGAATTTGTATATAAAATAAATAGTAACGGAGATAAAACACATCCTTGGGGAGCTCTGACTGAGGAAATCAAATTGTCTGAAATGGACCCTCCTATTTTAACCTGCCGAGTTCTAGAACTTAGAAAGTTTACCACCTGTTATGAATACCCTGTCTTGTTTCACTGTTGCCCTTTTGTTTACCATTGTTGTCACTTTTGCATTTCTTAGTTTTCACTTTAGTCCCTTATGTAACTCCATAGTCTCTTTGTTAGCGTTCGTGTTTCCTCTGTTCATTGTTTTCACCTGTCCTCATTAGTTTGCCTTTTACTTCTGTTAATCACCTTGTTATCTTGTTTGAGTTCTGTTTGTTCATTGGTCCCTTTTTCCAATGTTCATGTATTTATACCCTGGTTTTTGGTTCAGTCCTTGTCTATCGTTGTTTGATGTTAACCCGGTGTATCTTTCCCTCCCGAGTTCCCGGTTCGTGTCTACCTTGGTCAGCTTTCTCAGTTTATGTTTCATTTCCCCATCGTGGGTTGTTACTTTGTGTTTTTCCTTTGTTGTTTATTAAATAAAGTTTAAACTGCGTTTGGATCCGCACCTCCTCGTCTGCCTCGTTGCTCAAGCGTTACACCACCCAAGCAAGTGTCCTAAAATCTTTTGCCAAAATGGCAGCTAATGTACTGGGAGAAATACTATTAAAAGCTGATGAGAAATCCACAAACAAAATTTTTGCATGAGTTTTTGGTTTCTCTAAGTGTGAATGCAACAGATGCAATACAGTTAAGATTGCATCCTCAACCCCTCTAGAAGCTTGATATGCAAATTGCAGAGGATCTATGAGATGCTGTGTTATGGATACAATGTGCTTTTTTACTAAATGTTCAAAGCTTTTCATCACAAGTGATGTAAGTGCTATTGGACGATGATCATTTAATTCAGACGGCCTAGGAACTTTCGCCACTGGAACTATTGTAGATGTTTTCCATAAAGCAGGGACGATACCAGAATCATAAGATGCTCTAAAAATTTCTGTAAAAACTGGCGCTAACTGAACTGCACAATGTTTTAAAACATGATTACATGCACACAATTATGCTAATAACCCAAAAAAATCTGCTTAAAATAAAATCAGACAATGCAAGAAAACCGTGTTCACATGAGACTTGAAATAATCAGGTTATTCTCTGCATTGATGTCAAAACATAAACAAGCATGCAACACAACTCTTGTGTACACTGGGTAAGCTGGTAAAACCAACGCTATGGTGTTTACATGCAATGCAAAATCTGGGTAATGGCCCCAAATCTACCAGTGTCAATAATTTCTTTTAAACCGTTCATGACCTTTCTTAAAGAAAGGAACCCCATTTATGGCTAATATATGACCACATACATGTGCATGTAAACACGCTCCCTTATATCTAATATTTACCTTTGCATAGGGGATCAATTTTGTGGTGGGGTACTGGTCATTTCCATACAGCGAGTACTCAATGTTGTGAACTTCAGAGTCATTAATTTGTAGATAAACCAGATATTTCGACTGTGGAGACCACCAAATGGCTTCGTTGGAGGCAAAAAGTTCCTCTATTGAGGGAAAAAAAATAAATGACTGATGTAAAAACATAAAGGAACTTCAATTTGATATTATGATGAACACATGACTTACCTTCATAAGCCCAGTCTGGTACTCCATTTAGAATCTGGTTCACTATTCCATTATGTGTGACTTTTACGGCCTCGGCAGTGGCATTCATTTTGAGGTAAATATTATAATTCCACACATAAGCCTGTGGAAGATGAATGACAATTATCACAAGACTTAAGGGCTCAATAGCATCATTTTGAAATGTAAATTGCGCTGAAAGAGCTCTGCAGCAATCGCACACTCCCATGAAGCATTGCAAATTATGTACTGTAGTTGAGTCGTCTCCTTACACTCTCAGACTATATGTATATATTAATATTTTGCAAAGTATAATGTATTTATTCTCACACTCAGTTACAATAAGTCAATATTTGTATTGTGCACCAGCGTTTTGTATATGAGCATCAATTCACTCATAAAAATGCAAGTGCAAAGGCTGTGACTGAATTAGCTACCTGTCAGAGTATGTACTGCGTTTGATAAAGAACATACTGTACTTTCAGAACCAAGGCTGCTGAAATTGTGGGCTGTCACTTTTGCGCTCTGTTTGTAATATCTCGTGATGGTCAATAGCCTGGATGATCTTGTAAAATACCTCGGGCTGCTTTCCGTTTGGAATTCTGATGTCGTGAGGACACTTGACCCGTTCAGTAATGTAATAATCAGTGGAGGTTGATGTATTATGATCTTACTGGTTTACTCACCAGTTTATTTCCTGTCGGTGCCCAAACTAAGAGCTGTGTAACAGGCGGAATCGAAACCTTAGAGATGAATTCCCTGAATTTATCAGAAAACGAGACACATGTTATTGAGCCAGGAGTACCAAAAGAAGTATTATGTGCTGTATATGACTGATAGTTTTAGTCACAGAGTTCCCACACTTTCTGACCAATGAATGTCAGTGGTTACTGGATAAGGCAGCAGTATTTTATATATATATATATATGTATACTTACATTTATGCATTTGGCAGACACTTTTATCCAAAGCGACTTACAGAGCCCTTATTACAGGGACAATCCCCCCGGAGCAACCTGGAGTTAAGTGTCTTGGACACAATGGTTGTGGCTGTGGGGATCCAACCAGCAACCTTCTGATTAACAGTTATGCGCTTTGGCCCACTATGCCACCACCACTCATATACTTACAATAATACTACTTAAATGCACAGTGTACAATATACAGACAGGCAGAGAGACAGACAGATGGATAGACAGACAGATAGATGGATAGATAGACGGGTAGATGGATGGATCGGCAGATGGATAGATGGATGGACGGAAAGACGGATGGATGGATGGATGGATGGATGGATGGACGGAAAGACGGATGGATGGATGGATGGATGGACGGAAAGACGGATGGACGGATCGTCAGACAGACGGATAGATGGATAGACAGACAAATGGATGGATGGACAGATAGATAGACGGATGGATGGATGGACGGACGGATCGACAGACAGACAGATAGATGGATGGATAGGCAAATGGATAGATAGATAGATAGATAGATAGATAGACAGACAGAGAGACAGATGGATGGACAGACAGACAGACGGATGGATGGACAGATAGATAGACGGATGGATGGACAGATAGATAGACGGATGGATGGATGGATGGATCGACAGACAGGCGGATAGACAGATGGACAGACAGACAGACCAACAGACAGATGGATGGATGGATAGATAGACAAATGGATAGATAGATAGATAGACGGATGGATGGACAGATAGATAGATAGATAGACAGACGGACGGACGGACGGACATACAGACAGACAGACAGACAGACAGACAGACAGATAGATAGATAGATAGACTGACAGATAGATGGATGGACAGATAGACAGACAGATGGATCGACAGATAGACTGATAGTAATTAATACAGTATATATATTATAAAATAGTTTCCATTATTTTTCAGATACCCTGACATTTCCAGGTTTTCCATGACTGTGGGAACTCTGTAGACAGAATTTCACCTCCATGTTCCAGTAACATTATGCTGAACAAATAAGTCACAAAACTACAGCAAATAATCGTTACTCACTGAGACTCCATGTCGTAAATATGATAGGAGGCAGTGAAGGAATGACGCCATTGCTATTGAAACATTTCAAGAATGTGTTAGAGATACCAGCAAGAATGAATTATTTTACAATAAAAAATGTAGTTTACAACTGCAATCCTGTTACCTTTGTGTAATTGCTCTCAAAGATGACAAATTTTCTATCTGCTGACACTATGTAATCTTTGGCATCCACTTGGGTCTGTGAATCAAATAAATGAGTGGAATTTGTATATAAGTTAAACAGAAGAGCTAAACATGGAATGGGGAGAATGAAGAGGTTCTTTACAGCATATGACAAAATGAGAGGCTATTTAAGTTGAATGTGATGAGTCCTTCAAGCAGTAAGAAGACAGAAATCAGAGGCATCTTACAAATGTCGTGTTGCTCAGGTATACGGAGCTCGCCGTAGTTTCAGCATTGTGCAGGTAAACATGACCTTCACTGGTTTTGTGGAGGTATTCATTGTCTGTGGGGAAAATGAGACAGAGTATTGAGTGTGTGTAAGTGCGCTTCGGAGGTCATTGCAAAAAACAGATCCATATGAAGTGTCTTCGGGCGTCGTACCTGATATCCAGCGGAGATTGTATGTTTTATACCTGATGGTATCATTGTAAAAATCATCAAAAGAATAAGTTCTCTTTGATCCAGAATCAGCCCCTAAAACCACAGCGAGGGAAGAGTTTATTTAGAAGAATGATTACACAGAATAAATGCAAATAATAAATAAGCTGTTTTCCTCATGGTGACCGACTGATTGTCCCCACAACGTCAAAAATTTCAGGTTTTACTATCCCGGGAATCCCTGGAAACACACACACACACACACACACACACACACGGACCCCTCTAAACGTTTTTATATTTAAATTATATATTTTACCAGGTAGGAAATGACATTCTCATATGAAGTTTCTTTAGTAGTCACATGGGGGTGCTACAGGAATGAGTTTGTTTTTAAGATTATTTATATGAACTGGAGTGGATTTACTACTAATAATATATATTTATATAAATTATAAATATACCTGTAATGCTAATGAGAAAAATGTGTTCAAGATTGTACTAGTAATGCATAGGAACATCACAAGCTGCTTTACAACTATATTTTATCTCTAATCTATAAAAATAAATAATACCTGTACTTATAATAAACCGTTTTTATTCACATAATATTTTCACGTGGCACCAATGTTTATGGACTTAATGTTATTTATATATATATATATATATATATTCAGTTTTGGGAGGGTTACTTTTACACTACAGATTACAGAATACATGCTGTAAAATGTAATTTGTAATGTATTCCGTTAGATTACTCAAGGTCAGTAATGTAATCTAAATAATTTGGATTACTTCTTCAGCACTGGTAGATTTTTTCACTTGTTTTGACTATAAAAACTCAAAATACACATGTTAAAAATACATTCTCTGAAAAACATAAATATATGCAGTGTTGTTTCTAAAACAAGATGAATCTAATTGATCTTGTTTTAAGGATGTTTAGATATTTTTTACAGGAAAACAATACAAACATTATTATCAAGAATATGATTTTTGCCCTAAGATCTTACTAGAAAAAAGAAATTATGATCTAACGTGAATTTTCTTGATAAATAAATATGATCATGTCTGGTAACATGTGCATGTAAAATGGCTGGAAATAGCATTTTAGCTTAGCATAAAGCTGACAATTTACTCAAGTTTTATTTCTATTTCTTCTGCTCCAAACTCATTCTCTGTCTGCTCGTATGAATGTAACATCATCAGAAAGTGTTTCACCGCTGTTCAGATGCACTTTGGATCACATCATTTATATGTAGGCTATAAATGTTTTCCATCTGAAAGGAGTAAATATTAAATTAAACAAATGACAATAAAATGCAAAGTAATCTCTTCAGTAATCAAAATACTTTTTGAATGTAACTTTATTCTAATTACCAATTATTTAAATTATATGTCTCTTCGCTATAAACAAGTAGGCCTAGCATTTATAATAAAAAGTTTAAATTCACAGCATTCATATTTCCAACTGGCGAAAACAGAAAACGCACAAAAGGTATCACAAACCGAAATCGCAATACGCTGCTCGAGCGGTTTTCGTTAGGAACGGTATATCGATAGAAGAGTGCGGTAAAGTATTTGACATTCGTTTGACAAGCGCGACAGTGCCCATTAAACTCACCGTGACTATAACATTTTCAAGCCAAACCAACTTGGAAATGCATGAATAGGTTTTCATTGCCAAGCACAAAGCTGACTTTTATTATCAAATGTATTAGCCCTATAAATCAGTGAAACAATGTAACCATTTGACATTATGACATCACAACAAATATGGAATGTTGATTAAAAATGTCCTTTTCGTGACACAAGGCTCTGTTTGCGGAATTTACATTCTATATGTTTTCAAATAAATATAGTAGTGTACATGTTTGTAATTTTCTAATTCCATTAAACTCAATGGCCTAGAGACATGAAACCAACTGCAAAACACTTTATATAGCACAAGACTTGTTTCTTGGAGTATACCTAGAGTAATTTTTATACAAATGCAATTAGCCCTATAAGTACGTTTTATTTAATTCATTATAAATAATAAAATTTTTCAGAAGAGATGCAGAAGATTGAGAAGTCACTCACTGTTCACGTAAATTGCAGTGGGAATAACAATAAGCGTGATGACGACAACCGCTCCGACCAGCGCCAAACACACCTTGTTACAGCCCTATAGGTGAGGCGAAAACACTTTACAAATCACCACAAGAATTGTGTCAAAACAAGGACCACATTTCTCAATGTATCAGAGAAACTGCGTTGAAACTATCATACTCAACTTTTCTATAACATCCAAAATAACGTTTTAACTCTTTAAGCACACATGTTGAGCACAAAATGAATGAGTGAAAAAAATCCCCAATACTGACCATAATTGCGCAAGAAGTTTAAAAACGCGCATCCAATCTTCGGCAATCTCAATCGACGAGGCTAGGTCGAATAGTTCTCACCTTCAGTGCTTTCAGCCGTCATAAAAAGACATTTGAACTATTTATGTCCACGGTAGTGCGAGAGTTGGACAGACAGCTGCGTTTTATTCCGTCCGATTGTACTTTTCCGAGTTAAAAATGTACTTCCTCCGATGCATCATTGCAGAGTCAGGGGTGAAGGAATGGTTGGGAGACTTCCTCAGACGGAGAGGATTTAGGACGTGCTTCTCTCCGTGAGCGCCTTTAACTCGCTCTTGAGTGCTGCATTAACTCTATTGACTTCAGCAGAACCGGTCTGCAGACATGTGCAAAGAGAATCGGTTTTGTTTTTAAATGAGTGATACTAAATTGTGGGATCACTAGTTAAAATGCTTCTATTTAGAATTATTAAATGATCAAATTTAATAGAATTATGTAAATGAGATTATCAGCAGGGCAAGTTGAAAAAATGCATACATTATTTTCAGTGTTTCTTAGTATTTGGTATGTCCCACTATTGCTTTATTGAGAGCATATAGCACGAAAGACTCTATAAGTTTGTGCAAAACTGATCATCATGTTATCCAGTATTTGAGAATGTTCCAAAGAGCATCTTACATCAATGGAAGTAAATAAATCTGACCGTCTGTTGTACAGAGTTAACAGTCAGTGTCACAAATTTGCTTACATTTGATTAGTGACCAAAAAATACTATAGAATCTCAATAATTACTTGTTTTGCTGCTTTAACCAGGGCCGTAGCCAGTCAAAATGCATCATACATAGTCTTTTAATTCTTATCTACCTGATAGAAGTGGCTAGCCAGGTTTAAATCCCAGTTGTGCCAACAGGGCACCTTGCCCCAATTAGAACAAACGCTATGCAATTAGTCAGATATGTCATTTACATAATTCCCCTTAATGCGCGTGTGTGTGTGTGTGTGTGTGTGTGTGTGTGTGTGTGTGTGTGTGTGTGTGTGTGTGTGTGTGTGTGTGTGTGTGTGTGTGTGTGTGTGTGTGTGTGTGTGTGTGAGTGTGTGAGTGTGAGTGAATCGAACCTGGCGACCTGAGTTCGATTCCCGCTCATGGGCAACACCAGTGACGATTATCTGAACCAGTCCGGGCCTCCCCTAGGTCGACTCAGCCTAAAATGAGTACCTGGTGCGGTGTGTAAAACATTGCCACTGGGGAGACAAAGGCGGCTGGGCATGGTGCTGGCCATCCACCCCCTCGTGTACCGTTCCAGCTTTCAGAGGTGCTCGCTAACAGCACTTGCCCCTACAGTCTGTTAATGGCTAAATGGGGGATCTTTGTCTTTGTTTGTGTGTGTGTGAGTGTGGGCTCAATCCATGCATTATTTCGTAGTAGTCATTGTCTAGTGTCAAACTTATTGCTATATTATACATTACAAAGCTAATAAATGGCTTATATTGACATGTTTTAGTTTATCTTCTATTTATGTTTATTAGATCAGATATAGTTGTTAGAAGGTGATTCTAAGCTAACATAATGGTCATGTTACAATGTGCCCCTCAGCTGTTACCTACGGCTGTTAGCCTTTCATTTTCCTTTTTTCCAGGTAGACTGCAAAAAAAGTATTTCTATCGGGAAGACACACAGGCTTGAGTTAAGTTTAAGATGACATTTACTTGATGAATGTAAAACAGAAATGTAATGTCTCTCTTTGGCGTAGGCCCCGTCCGGCAGTCCGAGGGAGTTATACTCAGAACCGTCATGTCCTGCCGGAGATAGGAGGCAGGGGCGAGGAGCCTACCTCCGTGCGGGACAGGGCTCAACTGGTGGTGATGGGGTGGTGGAGGTTGCCGTGTTAGCACACTGAAACAGCAATGTGATAGATTGTGAGCAGACTTATAAAACAATGGCTTACATGCGATTGGCTAGGAATTACCCAGCTAATGATGTGATGTACAGCTGCTAGTCTTCCCGCTAGAACTACGCTGCGCTTCCATATCCTGTATTCATGAAACAAGTCCACATATTTGTATCAGACATGTGTAAAATTAATGTGAAAAAGAAAATGACTTTGAAACCCAAGTGCACACAGATACACAGACTTTCGGAAACTTGAAAGTGTTAGTTTGTGCCCCGCTCTCTCCTATATCTATTACAAACAGATCTACAAAATGCTCATATCGCATCAAATTTTCAAGTATTTTAGTATGATGCATTAACCCATGTTTACATTGATCATGGTGAAGTAATGGGGAGCTTGTACTTGCATGTTTCACATTTTTGGTAACTATACAATACCCATACTCTTCTTTTCCCAATGCTTTAACATTTTTCTAAATGTGGAAAATATTCATAATTAAAAGTGAGGTGTGTCTAAACGTTTGACTGGTAAAAAGTGTTACCTGATGTATTAATGCACATGTCAAGAAAGGAAGTACTTTGACTCTGGAAAATCTCGTTCAGCTTTCAAGACTTGTCATGCATAATGTGAGCCAGTGTTGTGACGGGTTTCCTCATGTGATGTTCTCTCAAAGGGATCCAATGCCCTCCTGAGAACACCCGAACAGGTGTGACAGTTTGTGCCACTGTCTTTCCTGATGCTTCATTTCTGTTCAATGAATGCACGATTCGTCGTCATCGATAAATGTTCATGAAAGAGTATAGATAACACATCAAGTGGCATGTTCCTTTATTTATCTTAAACACCGTGAATGAGGACACATATAAGGAATCAACCGGGACTCAATGAAATCTCTTAACTGCACAATTTTCCAGTGATTTCACATATACTGAAGTTTACGATGTAAAATGCATTTAAAAAGCCCTGATCATAAAGGTACATCCATGTTAAAATGTTTAATTCAGTGCAGTATTAGTGACTGTAGTTTAAAGCTGTGGTTTTGAAACTGTTCAAACAGACTTTGAAGTGTTGCAATTGCCCTCAACCCCTGTTACCATCTGACTTGTATCAAATTCAATATTATTTACAATCTCATCTTTCTCATCATAAGTCTATTAATGCAATGTTTACTTTTGCCACATATAAATGTAATTCTTATACCAAAAAGATGGCACTGGATTAGTCTGTGAGTAATGAAGATGTATGTTAAATTATTATTTTTTTTTGCAATTGCTCCCCGTTTTCCATATCATTCATGCCAGTAGCAAAAAATGGAGCATGCACAAGTTTAGGCCTAAAACTTAGGGTCAAATCCATAACCCTTAGAATGAGTAAAAATAATAGTGACAGTGGGGCTGGGTAGCTCAGCGAGTAAAGACTCTGAGCGTCCTGAGTGACTCCAGTCAGGTCTTCTACGCAAACCAATTGGCCCGGTTGCTAGGGTGGGTAGAGTCACATGCGATAACCTCCTCGTGGTCACTATAATGTGGTTCTCACTCTCAGTGGGGTGCGTGGTGAGTTGTGCATGGATGCCGCGGAGAATAGCGTGAAGACTCCACATGCGCTATGTCTCTGCGGTAACGCGCTCAACAAGCAACAATAAGATGCACGGATTGACGGTCTCAGACGTGGAGGCAACTGAGATTCGTCCTCCGCCATCCGGATTGAGGCGAGTCACTACACCACCACGAGAACATAGAGCACATTGGGAATTCCAAACTGGGGAGAAATGGGAAGAAAAATACTACTAATAATAATAATAATAGTGACCGCTAATTATTTATGTGACATCGTACTGAAATTAGGTGTATTGGAGTGCATTTTCACTGCCACCAGTGTGTAACTGCTGTCTGTGGCTCTTCCTCGACCACGTACCTGCACAGTGGCTCAATGGTTAGCACTGTCGCCTAGCAGCAAGCCGGGTTTGAGTCCTGGATCAACTGAGCCTTTCTGTGTGGTGTTTGCATGTTCTCCACGTGTTTGCGTGGGTTTCCTCTGGGTGCTCCGGTTTCCCCCACAGGTCCAAAAACATGCAGGTTAAGTGAATTGGAGACTCTAAATTGCCCCGCAGGTGTGAGCGAGAGTCCCTCCAGCCGCTGGGTGTTGTGTCAGGAAGGGTGTAATCTGGCATAAAACCTGTGCCAAGTCAAATGTGTGGATCACGGATGGTCCGCTGTGGTGACCCCTAATGGCCGAAAGATGATGATGATTTTGGCAACCATGCGCTGTTTAACTGACTGATAGGTGTCTTATGTGTGCGCTTGATGTTGGCTTGAGAAAGCCTTGTATGAAAGTTTACAAAAAAGTTAGTATTTTTTAGGCTTTACAGGCCCAATGGTCAAAAAACAAGCAGAAAGAATGTCAGATAGACAGATATAAAAAGAGAGAAATGTCTTGATTTAAAGCAGATTAAAGGCATTGTGTTGGTATGTTTACGTTAGACTTTTTCACAGTTTACTTTCGATGTACCGTGCAGCAATGGACGCTTCCAGTGTAGACAGCTTCATTGATTATAATGGGATATATTTGCTTTTGATGCAACGCTTGTGTCTGGTGCAGACAGGGTGTTAGGATTCAGTGTAGGAAAACCGTAATTCTAATCAGTTAGAAAAGACATAGCAACTTGACTCAGAACCGTCTGAAGGTCTGTGCCAAGTTTGATAGATGTAGCTTGAAAGCTCTTGGAGTTATGGTAAAAGGTCTGCAATTATATAGCGCCTATTTAACCTTAGCGGTATTCAAAGCGCTTTACACTGTGACTCATTCACCCATTCACACACCAATGATGCAAGGTGCTAGCCTGCCATTGGGAGCAACTTGGGGTTCAGTGTCTTGCCCAAGGACACTTCGGCATGTGGAGTCATGTGGGCGGGAATCGAACCGCCATCCTAGCGATTAGTGGACAACCTGCTCTACCACCTGAGCCACAGTCGTGTTACAATTATTCATTTGATCTTGGTAAAGGGAGTTTGGAAAATACCCTAAACAATATCTGTATAATAACAGTATGTTGTCTTTGTCAAGCCAACATAATAAATGGATGAAAATGACCTATTGGTAAAAGTAGCACCTGAATCATGGCGATCTCATTGGTCACAAGGCAATAGCGAATAACAAAATTACACTCTGCAATGTCCATTCGCTCTTCTGCTACAGTGGTGGCGATCAGCGGATTAATTTCCCCTTCATGGAACTTGTTCAACATGTCCTTCTGCTCTGCCTAAAAACTAAAAACGCATCTCAAGAGTTCTGTTCGTTGCACAGTGATGCGTTCAGTGTGAACTGCCCCTTAGATATGTTGTCATGTTTGACGTCAGTGATATTAAACGTCATTGGTTCTAAAATGTATCATTGCCTAAAAAAAATTAAATAATAATAATTATAATATATAAGGGTTTGGAACAACATGAGGCTGAAGAAATGATGACAGATTTTTATTTTATTTTTGTGTGAACTATCCCTTTAAATTCATGCAGAAGAAAAATGAGTGTGTCTGTTTGGGAGTGACTTACAGAAGTCATCAGATAGCTGGCTGTGACTCCGTGACTTCATCAAACGTGGGGTTTTCTTGAATCCATTGGCTGAGAGTGAATATGATGCCTTGCGCCTTCTCTCTGGTGTTGAATTCCTTCAGTATGTTGGTTTTCAGCTGCGCCAGATTATTATTTTCATACTGCGGCTTCCCCATCAGCTCCAGCAGCTTTGACTTTTTGTCTGGAGAATGAGGTACAGATACAAAGAGAAAAAGATTTAGCATTTTAGTTCACTAAAAAATTTACTTTGTCATCACTGACTTATAGCTCCGACCCCATATTATTTTCTTTCCTCTTTGGTACACAAAAGGAGATGTTAGGCAGAATGTTAGCCTCAGTCACCATTAACTTTCATTGCTTGTTTTGACAGAGGCCAAAAGATCTCCTTTTGTGTTGATGACAGAATTGTCATTTTTGGGTGAACATTTCCTTTATGTACTTGTTGTATCTGTAGAGAAGACTAGCTTTATTGCACTTTGTGTGGCGTCCGTGTTTGTGATACCTTCAAACAAAGTGAAGAGGAATCGTTCTGTGTCGTGATTATAATGCTGCCATCATCATCAGGGCAGGATTTGGTCTTGAGTTCTTCACTGTGGTATTTGTGGAGGAATCGGAAGGCGTCTGACATGCGGATGGTGTTGCTCTAATGAGGAGCCTCGTTATATTGACGGAGATGTTCTGCGCACACACACAAACATTCTGGTTCTCTTCCTTAGCAGCTGAAGAAAAACACAAATATTTAAATGGTCAGTAAATATTTGTAAAAGACTTCAGACATGAGTTCAGTTTTGAATTCATTGTGAAAAAAATTTCCTCTCAAGAAATAGACCCAAACCCTCAATACTGAAGAAAGATCCACCAATCAGAGAAGTCAGTGTTGCCATGGAAACGGGTAAAGAGAGCATAAAAATATAAAGCATTGCAAATGACGTGATTAAGAGTCGGTCTCCCTGCGCTCCCAAACTACTTGTATACTTGTGCATATTTTAATATTTTGCAATAAACTTTTGTTAAACCTGTTTGCAATAAAATTCAGCAGCTGTATTAGAAAAACTCTTTGCATCTGTTGCGACTCGTTTTTACTACATTTTCTTTGTTTTACTAATTACAGGGTAATATAATACAAAGTTATACATTATTGTATTATAATACCCTGACTGATAGTCATAATAGAAAAAAACAGCATCTACAAAATGCAACTATTTCTAATTTATATTTGCAATTTACAATGAGGTAAAATTCAGTTGCTGCATTTGAAGATCACAGTAAAAAAACTCTCTTTTATAAACAGGAAAGACACCTTGTTATTAACCGTCTTATTGTGACACATTGCTTATGATTTCTTCTGTACAGTGGTTAAATGGTGGTTTGTGTAAAATGGCAAATAAGTGTGGAGGTAAGAGGTACACAGACACCAACATTTAGCAAGAGCTGTGCAGAAGTATTCGGGTAATTGACAAGTAAGGTTGTCCGATGTGATAGAAATTAGGAATATTTTAATAATGTAGTTTATTGTCAAGTTTGTATAAATGTAGTCTGTGTGTCAAAATTGGTTTCATCCATAAAAATTAAAAAAAATAAAATTATAATAAAATAAAAAAATATTATTAGCATTTTCTACGAAAAATAAAAAGTAGCCATCAATTATAACAAGTCATTAAAATACTTTTTTTAACCTTGAATATATATGAGTGTATACAATTTAGTAATTAATTTAAGAGTTTTCAAACATAATTTTTCATGTGTTTTTATTTATTATTAAATACTGTCTTTTTAAAAAAACTTCACACACAGTCATGTGGTCTCTTGTTTTGTTTTTATTTTTTCTCACATGACAACAGAATGGTTAATACCATAATACACCACCTGACTTTAATTTAGTGAATAATGTTTTAATTATTAATAATATTGTATTAATTAGTTACTTAACAGTTTTTATGATTATTAAGAAATAATAATACACTTATTACAAACTACTTATGCCAGAGTTTCTTTTTTCAAGAATTTTCGCTTTTAATAAGATTTTATCCTTTACTGTCTCCAGAAAGTTACACCACTTGGAGATTTTCCAGAATGTCCCAGAATGAAAATATAAAAATAATCATGAACCCAGAAACTGAAAACATGTTCATCATAGTAAAAGCGTATTCAAGAAATTGCTTTGTGCATTGCATCTTTTTATTTATTTTCTTTTGGATAGCTTGATAGATCCTGACATTCACTAACAGTCAGTAAAATGTACAGCTGGATTGAAATCAACATGAAATCAAAACTGACTGTATTTACTTTGCAAAGTACGGTTCTGGGCCTCGTTTCCCAAAAGCATCGTAAGCCTCTGTAGATTGTAGAATCCATCTTATGATTCACCTTAGTTTTGCGGGCCATTTCCCAAAAGTATCATAACTTAAGTAGTACTTGAAAATGCTTGTAGATTTTCGAGTGCTCTGGAGTAATCGTGCAGCGCTAAGAGCATCATTAGCACACAGACTTATGTTGACACCTGCAGGACAAACATGGAATTACACCTGATAAAATGTAAACACCTACACTTGAAATATCTAGACTGTATGCTAAAACTTTAATATCGGGATACTTATGTTTTGTATATTCATATTTTAACAGACGAGTCTAATAATAATAATATTCATATAATAATAATAATAATAATAACGAAATGCATAAAATAGCTAGTCTATATAAAAGGACGAACAGATTAATTAGTAAACAAATTATGTTTATCAAAATGTTATTTGTGTGGACTAGTTGGTAAAAGCAAAGTGCTGGCATGATTGACGCAGACAACTGTATAAATTAAAGTCAATAACTTTAAAAACCGCACATGCAGCATTACTGTCACCGTTATTCATTTTGGGAGTATAGAGCAGACCTCTGCATCATTGGTGAATGTCCCTAAAGCTCATCTTCTAAACGTCTTCTAAACGTCTCCTTATTTTGCGCTGCGTGTCAACACGGTGAACCTTGTAATATTGTTCATAGTTCTGTGTGCCGGGCTGACAGAGGGGCTTCAGTTCAGCATATGTGTGGATTTCAACCCCGGTCTCCAAACGGGTCCTTTAACATGCCACAGAGATATAAGCTTTTTATTTTCTCATGTATTAAATATATCTATACAATATGGCCAAAAATATATGGACTATAAATATATGGATATATGGCTATTTCAGTAATTATAGTGATAATAAATCTTAAAGGAATATTCTGTGTTCAATACAAGTTAAGCTCAATCGATAGCATTTGACATTATATTGATCACCACAAAAAAGGATTTTGACTCGTTCCTACTTTTCTCTAAAAAACAAAAAAAGGCTCTTACAATGGAAGTGAATGGGGCCAATTTTTGGAGGGTTTAAAGGCAGAAAGTTTCATTGAAAACATTCATTCTTCTGTTAAAACTTGTAATAAGTCATTTTTATAGTCTTTTTAATGTTTGCAGTGTTGCATTGTCATGGCAACAAAGTTATAATATTGGATATAACTTTACACAGAAAATGTTAGTAAGTGATTTTATCACACTAAAATCATATTGTTTACATCTTGTGGTAATACTTTTGAAACAGAGTATTTAAACTTTTATGGATTTTTAAAACAAAATTACGTGCTTCATAACATGTTTGGCTGCAGTTTCCCAGAGAAATGTCCAGCGGGGGGCGCCAAAAGTGAGTGAAATGGTGTTGTAATCCGATGAGGCTTTTAAGGTGAATATTAGATGGAGGTTTTAATGAGTAAAATGTAACTTTCAAATGTAAAACTATAACCTAAACCTAACCAATAGTGCCCTAAACACAAATGAGAGGTGAAAACAGACATCCTTACCCTCAACCAACGATTAAACCTAACCGAGCAACCGCGTTGTTTTGTGTTATATATATATATATTGGGTATTATATCTATCCATTCTTCAGCAGTGGGCGGCTCTGACTTCAGTCCTTTTATTGTGATTGTTTTTATTTTTGGCTGCCAGAAGAATCAACATCAGTTTCTTCTTTTCATCCCACCTCTAGAATGAAATGTTACTCAAATATAGTGTTTCACATTTGAAGGGAATTACCACCCCAAAGATCTCTTGCCAGTAGGAAAGAAGCCTTTGGCACGCCCAAACAATATGGTGGTGATTAGCTTCACTTTCCCCACGTGATCTCCAGCAGCCTGCACCTAACCCCTGGTGAATTTTCTGAGAAGGAATAGGAAAAAAATCTAATACATTTTATTCCAACGAAATTCTCTCTAAAACTGAATTTGTGGATTTCCATGGTAATTTACAAATATTACCCCAATCCTCCCTAGAGATAGAAAGGTTCCCTTCTTTTTCCCATTCCTTTTAACATATAATGTATTTTCCGGTTTAGCTTGGAGAATCCCATCACATCATTTTTAAATCACCTTAATACATGGGTGAGATGTACATTCTGGTAAGAACACCTTTATTATTCCTATCTCGGTTGATTCCAATATTGGCTCAATATTTCGGTCGATATAATTTCTTGGAGATACAGTATCTATAGAAATCACGTTGATCACGTTGAGTTCATACTTCTCCATCATAGAGTCAAAACTTTTAAGTATTGCCTTATTGAAAAACGTGAGATAATTTAAGATAAGTTAGTACTTTTGAGATGTTAAGCTTATAACCAGAAAGTGCCGTATATCCGTCAAAGTCTAATAGTACTGTGTAGGTTGGCCCAAATATATAAGTTTATCTTCAGCAAAGAGAGCCAACTTTTGCTCCCCTGCTTCCACATCTATAATTTTAATGATTGAATGATTCTGTTTAATCCATTGACTCAATGGTTCAATAAGGCAAAAAGGAGGGGAGAAATTGGGCATCCCTGCCTGGTGCCACAATCCAATTCAAAAGGATCCAATAGATCTCTATTAATTTTGATTCTTGCATGTGGCCTATTGAATAATGCCTCAATTATTTCAGTAAAACTTATGTGGGAACCAAATTTTGTTAACACTTTGTTTAGAAAATTCCATCTCACAGTCAAAAGCTTTCTCTGCATCAAGTCTCATCAAGACTGCTTCAATTTTGTGCTCTAAGATGTATTTAATAATGTGTAAAGTTCTTCAGATAATGTCTTGTGTTTGCCTTTGACAAAGCCTGTCTGGTCGAAATAAATAAGATCTGGGAGAATTTTATCTAGTCTTCATGCCAAAATCGAAGTGAACAATTTTATAATCTATATTTAGAACACTAATAGGGCGATAAATTCCATAATCCAATTGATCTTTCCCCTCCTTTGGTATGACCGCATCATGAGATGATCGCCTCCCTCCATGAGGGTAAATTTCCTGTTTTTGTAAAACCCAATTACAAGCTTTTAACAATGTTGGAGCCAATTATTCAAACATAGATTTGTACCACTTCGCTGGGAAACCGTCAGCTCCTGGGGACTTATTTGCCTTTAACACAGCTATTTTCAGCTCTTCCGTTGTAATTTCAGCTACTACATTTTCATTTTGTTCCTCTGAGATCGGAGGTAAATCTAAAGAGGCTAGGAACTATTCAATATACATGTCATTATGACATTATTATATTCATAGTATTTTTGTTTTAAGAAAATGTTGCAGCAACATTGACCCAGCAACATTGCTCAGTGTATGTTTGTGTTCAACCTTAAATTTTTTTAGCTTAATTTCCAAGTCTTGTAGTCTTTGCCTTCTAAGTTTCTTAAAAATGTGACAGTGTAAAACTGTTAAATGATGGGCAAGGAGGAGGCGAGAACCGGCTTGTCAACATAAATAATAATTTATTGAAAACTCAAAAACACATAAACAAACACACATGACGGACATGCCCGTAATTCTCTCTCTCTCGAACCATCGTCACCGGCCGCCTTTATCCCTCGTGCGCCTCATCAGGCCGATTGGGGACCGGGCGCGCGACATTCCGACCCGGCCCCGCCCCCCTCCGCTCCACAGACAGCAATTATTATGACTACTTTAAGCGCATACCAAAGTATCGACGGCACCACCTCTCCATTGTCGTTCAATTCTAGGTATGTTATTTTTACATTTACATTTATGCATTTGGCAGACGCTTTTATCCAAAGTGACTTACAGTGCACTTATTACAGGGAAAATCCCCCCCGGAGCAACCTGAAGTTAAGTGCCTTGCTCAAGAACACAATGGTGGTGGCTGTGGAGATCGAACCAGTGACCTTCTGATTACCAGTTATGTGCTTTAGCCCACTATGCCACCACCACTCCATATATGTTATAATTTCATCCTTTAAACCATGTTTAATTATGACTACTTTAAGCGCATACCAAAGTATCGACGGCACCACCTCTCCATTGTCGTTCAATTCTAGGTATGTTATTTTTACATTTACATTTATGCATTTGGCAGACGCTTTTATCCAAAGCGACTTACAGTGCACTTATTACAGGGAAAATCCCCCCCGGAGCAACCTGAAGTTAAGTGCCTTGCTCAAGAACACAATGGTGGTGGCTGTGGAGATCGAACCAGTGACCTTCTGATTACCAGTTATGTGCTTTAGCCCACTATGCCACCACCACTCCATATATGTTATAATTTCATCCTTTAAACCATGTTTAATTTGAGGATTATTCAAACTATCGGAGTTCATTCTCCAAACTGCGGACCTGAATTTTCTATTTAAACACAAAGACATGAATATAGGGCTATGATCTGAGACATCTATGGTCGCTATATCACACATTAAAAATAAAGAAATAATCTATTCTAGAATATATTGCATGGGGATGGGAGTAATGTGTATAGCCTCTACATGTAGGATTCCGATCTCTCCAGGACATCTATAATTCCCATTTCCTTTATCAAGCCATTCACCTTCTTTCTTGTTGGTTTTAATCCTAAATTTCCACTGGAGCAGTCCAATCTCAGATGTAGGAGTATATTGAAATCTCCTCCACAAATGATATTCCCTTGGCCTTAGTAACCATCAAGTCAAATATTTGTCCCGACCCGATACCAGTGTTGTTTTTTCAAAATCAGTTTAGAATATCTATTCCTCACTGTGTGATGCTAATTAGGGGTACTCTCTTAAATGCAAAGAAACACAAACCTCTAACTACACATTATTTCAATATAAATGTGAAGCCTATTAAGAAATACTTTGTTAACTAATCTACTGGATAATGTAGCAGCAAATTAACAGTAATTCCAGTCTTCAAGTCTTCAGTAGAAAATAGGCAATTTTTCTTCGCCCAATTCTTTCAACTTGAATCTGGACTTATAAAGGATTCAGATCTCTTTTGTTCAATTCAGTTGTAAGATATTAGTCCACTTTTCATTCACACATTACATTATTATTATTGACTTTTAGAATTGTATAATACAAGCGTAAAATATTTCAGTTGTAAAATTTAAAACCCTCTGGCTTTTATTTTGACGGTCAGATCACTCCAGGAAGTCCTGTAAGTGTCTGCATGTGGGCTAGTTCTCATTTTAATATGCTGCTGCTGCTTCAAAATCTGTTGAAATGCTCCTCCGGTGCCTTTCTCAATGCATGTTATAAGCAAACAGAACTATTGAGCATCTGAGACGTTGTTCGAGCGGAGCGCTCGCATATAGCGCCAGCATGTGCAGCATCACAGAGCCGCAACATGCACTAACACGCTGCACATGCATACTATTTATTTAATTTTTAAATGCAGTCTATTGCGATTCACAGAGCTATCGCATGTCTTCAAGTGGCTTTGAATAAAATGCACGAGTCATATGGACTAATTTAATGGTGACTTTGTGGTGCTTTTGTCATTTTTGGAGTTTGACAGTAATGAACATGACTAGCACACAGTTTCAGATTTGGATCGGGTTTGTCGGACCGATACCTGATCCGTCTGAAAACGTCATTATCGGAGCCAGTAATGATCCAGGTATCGGATTGGTGCATCCCTGTTTAATGCTACACCATACAATGAAATTCAAGAGAATTGTGTGCTTCCAACTTTTTTGTTCCAACATGACAATGCACAAAGTAAGTTTTACAAAAATCGGTTTACTGACTCTAAAGTGCCGTTCAAAGTAACCAACTGCAATTCCGTTTTGTACACAGAAATTAAACACTTGACCTTTAAGTTGTGTTGCGCTGTATTACCTCTTTCCTCTCTTCTGCTCTAGCAATCCTTTGTATGGTTGTTTTGCCTCCTCCCCCTTAAAAGTCTTTGTTTTTATTGTGAAAGCATCCAGGTTGGCACAGATCTGAAATGCATCAAAATAACAAGACTCATACTGTTGAAACTATATCTCCAGAACACACATGGCAAACAGATGAGCAGTGAACTGATCAATAACATGTCACTGCTCCTGGGACACATACTGATGGGGAAAGACTCATTCTAGGAATCATACGGAATTTAACTGTTTTAGTTCTGATTCAGCTTAAAAGGAAAGTTCACAGTCATGTCGTTCCAAACACCATTAAAAGAGGATGATTTTGAAGAATATTGATAATGCTCTTATTTTTCCATACAATGGAAGTGAATAGTGACTCGTGTTCCATAGATGAAAGCTATTAATGTGGGTTTGGAACAACATGAGGGTGATTAAATAATAACCTTTTTTTTTTTTTTTTTTGGTGAATGATTCATTTAATGGTCCTAATGGTTTCTTAACGGATCATTCTTAACCATTCGTTAAGGACTTCAAAGTTTAAATTTGAGGAAGATTTATTCAAGTCAATAATAATTCTCAAAATTAAATCTCATTTGTTTAGGAACTGGACTTTACAGAGTCTTGTTTGTGCATTTGTTTTGTGCAACTAGAGAAGACCATGCAATAGAAATGTTTACTTTTTATTATATTGTTTTTGACTTCTAGCTTGTTATTTTAACCAAATACATGGAAAAATGCAGATAATCAAGAATGCTTCAGCCCAGGGCTGGACTGGCAATCTGGCACACCGGGCATTTTCCCGGTGGGCCGACGCACTTTGGGGCCGATCAGGGGCGGACTGGCTATCGGGAGAACCAAACGGGCTAGTGGGTCGGCCGAGATAAGCTAAAATGAGCCGCCGTGTTATGCAAAACGGACCAAAAAACGGCACGCAATATGCAGAAAAGGACAGCGAACACCAGTCCAGCCCTGCTTCAGCCCAAAGTATACTTGGGTCAGATGCGAATGCTAGGCATCTGCGAGCAGAACGGATGATGCAAATTTTCATCATCAGCAAAGGGCTCGAGCACTGAACGTGATTTTTCTAACCGCACATATTCTGAACGTGCAGTATGCACATGCGCCTGGAATTATTTGCACTGATTAGTGGGTCCACAGTGTGGAATGGTGTAAATAGTCATGGTTTAACAGAGCAGAAGAGTAATAATCCTAATGCACGGTCTCAGTGAAGCTCGTGCTGATTCTTTCTCCTGGACGGAAAAGCATGCAGAGGTTTATAGCTGCCTCCAGCACAGAGGCCATGTGGAACATTGGAAACAGCTTGTGGTGGAGAAAAGAGTAAGAGATGTAGAGGAGGGTGTGGGGGAGAGAATAGAGAGAAATGGCTAGGGACGATTTGATTTTAGAAAGATTTTTCTTTAGTGGAAGTTAAGCAAATTCCAGAGTGTGTCTATGTGCATATGTGTATTTGTGTTGGTGTGCGTTTATATCAGGGTTCCCACAACATTTGACTAGTTGCATAACTATTCGATTCATTTACGAATACTGAATAGTGATTTTTATAGAGATTGCTCAAATACATTTTTTGATGACTCAACAAACAGAACTGCAAAAATAATTTGTTTTCAAACAGGTTTCCTGAATACGTTCCCATCTGCCCTTAAAAATGGGTCATTTTTTCACCCAAAAATGAAAATTCCCTCATTTACTCACCCTCATGCTTTCCAGATGTGTGACTTTCTTTCATCTGCAGAACACAAACAAAGACTGTTAGAAAAATATCTCAGCACTGTTGGTCCATACAATGCAAGTGAATGGTGATCAGACCTTTTTGTAGAACCAAAGATCACATAAAGGAAACATAAAAGTAATCCATAAGACTCCAGTGGTTTAATCCATATCTTCAGAAGCGATATAATAGGTGTGGGTAAAAAAAAAGGTAAAAATGTAAGAATATATTTTTACTCTAAATCACCACTTTCACTTTCACATCTGAAAGTCACATGTGGTGCCTGTTTAGTTTAAGTGGAGATTTGAAATGAGAGTGAAAAAGGACTTAAACATTGTCTGTTTCTCACCCACACCTATCATATCGCTTCTGAAGATTGGATTAAACCACTGGAGTCTTATGGATTATGAGAGAATTTACATTTTTGGGTGAACTAACCCTATAAACAGAGAGTCCTGCCTGACACTCATGCCAGTGAGTTTCTTTGCAGGCACAGCATTACACTGATAACTAACCAAATTCAGCTTATTTTTTATTTTATTTATTTATTTATTTATATATTTTTGTATCCCTTTTCTCCCAATTTGGAATGCCCAATTCCCACTACTTAGTTGGTCCTCGTGGTGGTGCGGTTACTCACCTCAATGCAGGTGGTGGAGGGTTACTCTCTGCTTTTGATGTCATTACGTAAAAAGACAGGGACACAACACGTGCGCACATCGGACAAGCCGGTAAGAACGCAGATGTTAACATGCATTTTATTGTCCACCTTATTGCTTAGACAAATGAATAGCACACTTGTCTGGAATAAGTTGCTAAATTGTAGGTCATTCATGTCCATAGCACAACTGGAGGGGGACTGATTATGGCACAACATTTTAATATTTAGGGTTAGTGGTGCGTTCAAATCTCTAACCCCAAATATGAACCTTAGGAATAATAAAAAACCCTGCGCAGCTTTGACCCTTAAAATATTTTATCCGATGATTGGCTTAAAATGGTTATAGTTCAATCTCAATATGCAGCATCTGTGGTTTAGAGCCAGGGCTGGATTGGTAATCTGGCATATCGGGCATTTTCCCGGACTAAGCTGAAATGAGCCGCAGCGTTATGCAGAACGGGCACAAAATGGCGCCGCGATTTGCCAAAGGGGGCAGTAGGCCGATTTCTTTTCCCACTCCACCCCTGCTTAGGGCCCTATTTTAAGAGTGCTAGCGCTATGCCCTAAATCATACATGCAAAGTCAATGAACATAGCCATGAAGTTTTGGTATTTGACAAAATTGCACCTGCAAAGCGATAGGCGCTAAATACTTATGTGCTGGGTCAAGTGCAATTTAATTGGGAGGTTCTTCTCCGGTTATTGCACCATCTGCGTCCTACTATATAGTCTATTCCCTCAAGCACCAGTGATATAAACAAAGACAGCACATGTATGCAATGCATTTGAGAATATAAATATGTATTTACGTTCTTTTGTACATTAACTGTGTCTGTTATGCGTGTAGGAATGCAGGAGAAGGCAGACGGGAGGTTTGGATCTAAACGCGGTTTTTATTGCAAACAATACTCAGACAAACACAGGAACAAAAGAAAAGTCCACAATGGGAAAATTAAACTAAAACACGAAATAACATCCAGGAGTACATGGGAAGAGAACATCCACGAAGGGCAGGGAAACCTCGAACAAACATCCACGAAGGGCAAGGTAACCACGAACGAACATTCAGATGAACAGGAGCAAACATGAACAGACATCGGCAAGCATCAACATCAAGAGACATCAACGATCGACAAAGGAAAGGAGGAACAGCAAGGTATAAATAAACAGACACGATAATGACAAAATAACAAACAGGTGTGGACAATAACACAGTGCTGGCAGTGATGAGGGCCGGGAATCATGGGAAGTGTAGTTTATTGACAAAGACTGGTGAAACACGGGGCAGACAACAAGGGATCGTGACAGTGTCCTTGTTGAACGTCAGGCATATTTCTATGACAGTG